>NC_134266.1:68676254-68981879 GCF_031893055.1 Leptodactylus fuscus
CAAATAATCACCGAAAAGCTAAGTATTAGCCTCATTTCATTTTCATAGCCGAGTCACGTGACTGTATAGCGCTCATCTGGCATTCCAGGAATAAGATGGTTTCTATTAACTTATTCTAGAATAAGAGGGTCTTCCCTGAAATCAGTTCAGGCTATTTATGGGGAGTGGGTAGATTTTAACAGGTGAAGTGAATAGTATTGCCATCACACCATCGAAGGGGTGAGATATATTAGGCAGCAAGTGAACAGCCAGTTCTTGAGGATGAAAGAAGGAAAAATGAGTGTTAGGATTTGAGTGACAAGGACCAGGCTAGAAGACTGGGTCACAGTAGTTCCGAAATAGCAAGTCTGTTTTGCTATGCATTGTGGTACCTCCTATAAGTGGCCCAAGGAAGGACATCTGTGTGACAGGGTCAATGGAGACTAATACTTGATGATGTGAATGAGGCGTAAAGGTTAGCCCATCTGGTATTTCATAAAACATGTCAGAACACACAGCACATCATAGTTTGTTGTACATAGGACTATGTAGGTGCAGACTAGTCAGAGGGTCCATGCAGTGCTTCCACATGAGCCTACAATGAGCACCAGAATTGGACCATGGGGCAATGGAAGAAATAGCCTATTCTGATCATACAGACGGCTGGATAGTTATCTGCTACTTACCATTTACCTGGGGAATGCATTTCAGCTGTAACCCAATGGCCAATAAAGCTAAAACACCTGGCTTGCCTCCCTTTTCCGAGGCACTAGGGCAGATTTATTATGCCTGTACAGCATTTTTCTGGCATAAAAGAGAGGCATTAAAGTGACAATTTATTACACAAATCGTGGGTTTGCACAAATAAATTATGAGTATTTAAAATCAGCACCAGCTTGGCTGCCACCACTTTCCAGAAATGAGGCAAGGTGAAGGCAGGCAGGGGGCAGAGCCATCATCCTCTAAGGTAAGTAAACACAGGGTTTTTTGAACCGAAACCTGAGGCGTAGGCTGCCTCGGGTTCCGGTCCAAAATACTGGTAGCTGCGACTGGATGCCCGTGCAGTGCACCAGCATCCAGTCGCACACTCCGCTCTGGATTAGGCGCAAATGAATGGGCCTAGTTGGGAAGGAGTGTCTTCAGGCGAATGTCGCGAGGCAACTCTGCCTGAAAGAATGAGCATGTCGCTTCTTCTTGATTTCAATGGGAGTCATCTTCTTGGTCAGGATTTTGAGGTGGATACTGCCTCAAAATCCTGACTAAAAAAACCCACGTGAACTTACCCTTAGTGATCAACACTTTCAGAATAGTAGTCACTGAATTTGGGATGTTGCAGGCACAGGCAGCTTCTGTATTGCACTGATGGTGTATCTTCTGTTATCAAAACGCCTACAAGGAAATAATTCTGACATCTAGGTGTAATTAGAAATAATATAAAATGCTATTTTTTTCTCATTGAGGAAAGTAGGATCCTATCCTGGAATTTAGAAGTATGTTGGGTTCCATGAAACTCTTCTTTCAGACATTTTTTTACATGATGATAAGCGTCTTCTAAACAATAGAGATGAGCGAACAGTGTTCTATCGAACACATGTTCGATCGGATATCAGGGTGTTCGCCATGTTCGAATCGAATCGAACACCACGTGGTAAAGTGCGCCAAAATTCGATTCCCCTCCCACCTTCCCTGGCGCCTTTTTTGCACCAATAACAGCGCAGGGGAGGTGGGACAGGAACTACGACACTGGGGGCATTGAAAAAAATTGGAAAAAGTCATTGGCTGCCGAAATCAGGTGACCTCCATTTTAGACGAATAGTGGATTTCAAATCCGGGTCATATGAGAATGTGAACTTTGTGACTATGAGACAGGGATAGCTGTACAGGCAGGGATAGCTAGGGATAACCTTTATTTAGGGGGGAATGTTATTAAAAATAACTTTTTGGGGCTCTATCGGGTGTGTAATTGTGATTTTTGTGAGATAAACTTTTTCCCATAGGGATGCATTGGCCAGCGCTGATTGGCCGAATTCCGTACTCTGGCCAATCAGTGCTGGCCAATGCATTCTATTAGCTTGATGAAGCAGAGTGTGCACAAGGGTTCAAGCGCACCCTCGGCTCTGATGTAGCAGAGCCGAGGCTGCACAAGGGTTCAAGCGCACCCTCGGCTCTGATGTAGGAGAGCCGAGGGTGCACTTGAACCCTTGTGCACCCTCAGCTCTGCTACATCAGAGCCGAGGGTGCGCTTGAACCCTTGTGCACACTCTGCTTCATCAAGCTAATAGAATGCATTGGCCAGCGCTGATTGGCCAATGTATTCTATTAGCCTGATGAAGTAGAGCTGAATGTGTGTGCTAAGCACACACATTCAGCTCTACTTCATCGGGCTAATAGAATGCATTGGCCAGCGCTGATTGGCCAGAGTACGGAACTCGACCAATCAGCGCTGGCTCTGCTGGAGGAGGCGGAGTCTAAGATCGCTCCACACCAGTCTCCATTCAGGTCCGACCTTAGACTCCGCCTCCTCCGGCAGAGCCAGCGCTGATTGGCCGAAGGCTGGCCAATGCATTCCTATGCGAATGCAGAGACTTAGCAGTGCTGAGTCAGTTTTGCTCAACTACACATCTGATGCACACTCGGCACTGCTACATCAGATGTAGCAATCTGATGTAGCAGAGCCGAGGGTGCACTAGAACCCCTGTGCAAACTCAGTTCACGCTAATAGAATGCATTGGCCAGCGCTGATTGGCCAATGCATTCTATTAGCCCGATGAAGTAGAGCTGAATGTGTGTGCTAAGCACACACATTCAGCACTGCTTCATCACGCCAATACAATGCATTAGCCAGTGCTGATTGGCCAGAGTACGGAATTCGGCCAATCAGCGCTGGCTCTGCTGGAGGAGGCGGAGTCTAAGGTCGGACCTGAATGGAGACTGGTGTGGAGCGATCTTAGACTCCGCCTCCTCCAGCAGAGCCAGCGCTGATTGGTCGAGTTCCGTACTCTGGCCAATCAGCGCTGGCCAATGCATTCTATTAGCCCGATGAAGTAGAGCTGAATGTGTGTGCTTAGCACACACATTCAGCTCTACTTCATCAGGCTAATAGAATACATTGGCCAATCAGCGCTGGCCAATGCATTCTATTAGCTTGATGAAGCAGAGTGTGCACAAGGGTTCAAGCGCACCCTCGGCTCTGATGTAGCAGAGCCGAGGCTGCACAAGGGTTCAAGTGCACCCTCGGCTCTCCTACATCAGAGCCGAGGGTGCGCTTGAACCCTTGTGCAGCCTCGGCTCTGCTACATCAGAGCCGAGGGTGCGCTTGAACCCTTGTGCACACTCTGCTTCATCAAGCTAATAGAATGCATTGGCCAGCACTGATTGGCCAGAGTACGGAATTCGGCCAATCAGCGCTGGCCAATGCATTCTATTAGCCCGATGAAGTAGAGCTGAATGTGTGTGCTAAGCACACACATTCAGCACTGCTTCATCACGCCAATACAATGCATTAGCCAGTGCTGATTGGCCAGAGTACGGAATTCGGCCAATCAGCGCTGGCTCTGCTGGAGGAGGCGGAGTCTAAGATCGCTCCACACCAGTCTCCATTCAGGTCCGACCTTAGACTTCGCCTCCTCCAGCAGAGCCAGCGCTGATTGGCCGAATTCCGTACTCTGGCCAATCAGCACTGGCTAATGCATTGTATTGGCTTGATGAAGCAGTGCTGAATGTGTGTGCTTAGCACACACATTCAGCTCTACTTCATCGGGCTAATAGAATGCATTGGCCAGCGCTGATTGGCCGAATTCCGTACTCTGGCCAATCAGCACTGGCTAATGCATTGTATTGGCTTGATGAAGCAGTGCTGAATGTGTGTGCTTAGCACACACATTCAGCTCTACTTCATCGGGCTAATAGAATGCATTGGCCAATCAGCGCTGGCCAATGCATTCTATTAGCGTGAACTGAGTTTGCACAGGGGTTCTAGTGCACCCTCGGCTCTGCTACATCAGATTGCTACATCTGATGTAGCAGTGCCGAGTGTGCATCAGATGTGTAGTTGAGCAAAACTGACTCAGCACTGCTAAGTCTGCATTCGCATAGGAATGCATTGGCTAGCCTTCGGCCAATCAGCGCTGGCTCTGCCGGAGGAGGCGGAGTCTAAGGTCGGACCTGAATGGAGACTGGTGTGGAGCGATCTTAGACTCCGCCTCCTCCAGCAGAGCCAGCGCTGATTGGCCGAATTCCGTACTCTGGCCAATCAGCACTGGCTAATGCATTGTATTGGCTTGATGAAGCAGTGCTGAATGTGTGTGCTTAGCACACACATTCAGCTCTACTTCATCGGGCTAATAGAATGCATTGGCCAGCGCTGATTGGCCGAATTCCGTACTCTGGCCAATCAGCACTGGCTAATGCATTGTATTGGCTTGATGAAGCAGTGCTGAATGTGTGTGCTTAGCACACACATTCAGCTCTACTTCATCGGGCTAATAGAATGCATTGGCCAATCAGCGCTGGCCAATGCATTCTATTAGCGTGAACTGAGTTTGCACAGGGGTTCTAGTGCACCCTCGGCTCTGCTACATCAGATTGCTACATCTGATGTAGCAGTGCCGAGTGTGCATCAGATGTGTAGTTGAGCAAAACTGACTCAGCACTGCTAAGTCTGCATTCGCATAGGAATGCATTGGCCAGCCTTCGGCCAATCAGCGCTGGCTCTGCCGGAGGAGGCGGAGTCTAAGGTCGGACCTGAATGGAGACTGGTGTGGAGCTATCTTAGACTCCGCCTCCTCCAGCAGAGCCAGCGCTGATTGGTCGAGTTCCGTACTCTGGCCAATCAGCACTGGCCAATGCATTTCTATGGGGAAAAGTTAGCTTGCGAAAATCGCAAACTGACAGGGATTTCCATGAAATAAAGTGACTTTTATGCCCCCAGACATGCTTCCCCTGCTGTCCCAGTGTCATTCCAGGGTGTTGGTATCATTTCCTGGGGTGTCATAGTGGACTTGGTGACCCTCCAGACACGAATTTGGGTTTCCCCCTTAACGAGTTTATGTTCCCCATAGACTATAATGGGGTTCGAAACCCATTCGAACACTCGAACAGTGAGCGGCTGTTCGAATCGAATTTCGAACCTCGAACATTTTAGTGTTCGCTCATCTCTACTAAACAACACACCTGGAATTTGCCACATCTTATAGATATTGGTATAAATATAATTTCGCCTATTGCCTTATCTTCTTTAGATATATTCATTACAGCATATTATTAGACATTTCTTTATTAGACAATACATTTAACTATAATTGTATAAAAATTCCTTAATACATTTATGATCAGGAGTAAAAGATATTCTGGGGGAGCGTTCTCAAAATACGTGTCCTCCCATTGCCTGAACTATCCGTGGACTCTATAAATACTCTGCACTGTACATAGATCAGTGTGTATGTGTCAAAGTAGTCTACAAATTATCTGAACAAAAACCCAAACAGAAATTGTGCAGAAGAGAACCTATGTTTTAGATTTATTGTTTGTTATGGTCATTTCTCCAAAGGAAATAAATCCACCTAAAGCCCTGAAGAATTCTTCTGTAGGAGTAATTTAATACAAATCTGGGGATGTACAGATAGCAGTATGTAACTTATGTTACGTTCAGTACATAAAACATAGCACAAAACAAAGAGCTGCCTGTTCCTAACAAACAACTTTCAGGTATCCTCAAAGAGTAAAGCCTTGTTCACACATAAGTTAGCTCATCTAAAATACTCCATGCTATGTGCGAAAAAATTATCACAACTACTGGTTGCCTATTGCCCTCCCTACTTTTCAAAAATGGGTCATGGCAAGGGTGTACTGTGGTCGACTCCATTGCCCCATCACACTGACCATCATTTGCATCAGTTTTTCTGACATAATTGAAGACTGAAATCGACAGCTACTATGGGTAGAGATGAGCGAACAGTGTTCTATCGAACACATGTTCGATCGGATATCAGGCTGTTCGATGTGTTCGATTCGAATCGAACATCACGTGGCAAACTCCAAAAAAATTTGATTCCCCTCCCACCTTCCCTGGCGCTTTTTTTGCACCAATAACAGCGCAGGGGAGGTGGGACAGGAACTACGACACCGGAGGCATCGAAAAAAATCGGAAAAAGTCATTGGCTGCCGAAATCAGGTGACCTCCATTTTAGACGAATAGTGGATTTCAAATCCGGGTCATATGAGAATGTGAACTTTGTGACTAAGAGACAGGGATAGATGTACAGGCAGGGATAGCTAGGGATAACCTTTATTTAGGTAGGAATGTTATTAAAAAATAACTTTTTGGGGCTCTATCGGGAGTGTAATTGTGATTTTTGTGACATAAACTTTTTCCCATAGGAATGCATTGGACAGCGCTGATTGGCCAGAGTACGGAATTCGACCAATCAGCGCTGGCTCTGCTGGAGGAGGCGGAGTCTAAGATCGCTCCACACCAGTCTCCATTCAGGTCCGACCTTAGACTCCGCCTCCTCCGGCAGAGCCAGCGCTGATTGGCCGAAGGCTGGCCAATGCATTCCTATTGGTAGCAGTGCTGAGCCAGTTCTGCTCAACTACACCATGTGCCGGTCAGCCCATCTGATATAGCAGAGCCGAGTGTGCACACCCATTCGAACACTCGAACAGTGAGCGGCTGTTCGAATCGAATTTCGAACCTCGAACATTTTAGTGTTCGCTCATCTCTAACTATGGGCTGACATGGATTTCAGTATTGGTACATGTACTGCTGTAGGATGTGCCATACCCTAAATGAAGCGTATGTACCGCTTACACTCAACATATTAAGACCAATGTTGAATGCTGCTCTTGAGAATCCTGCCCCACAGTGTCCAATTCCTATAATGCCATAAAGTGTCCAAGTAACACTTCCCAATCAATAAACTGGGGAATGAAGATGAATCCGGTATAGCTGCTTTTTATAGTTCAAGTATCACAAGGGTTCAATTTATAGGTGCTCTCTCTATCAGAGCTAGTGGTATCACCTTCTTAGGGGGAGTTCACATGGAGTAATGTGCCGCGTGATGTGGCACGTATACGGCGTGTGAGACTTTGAGCGCCGTATACACTCCAATTGATTTCAATGGGAGCCTGGATCGTATACGCCACGTTATTTTGCGGCCGCAAAATAATGTGGCATATACGATCCAGGCTCCCATTGAAATCAATGGGAGAGTATACGGCGCTCAAAGTCTCACACGCCATATACGTGCCACATCACGCAGCACGTTACTCCGTGTGAACTCTCCCTTAAAGGGATTCCCTTTAAAAACCAAATGACATCATTTCATCTGATCACACCAAGGTAGTGAGGTTAGGGTCTGTGACCTTGTGCTTAGAGCATCATTACCCCTAACTTACTTAGTCTTTCCACATTGTGGAAACGCAGCTTTTTTTGTTGCAGACTTTGCTGCATTTTTTGAGCCAAAGCCAGGAGTGGATTGAGGACAAGGTAGAAAGAAGTTTAAATACTTCCTACATATTTCCCATTACTTTTGTAGTTTTGCTTTGGCTCAAAAAAATGCAGCAAAATCTGCAACAAAAAAAGCTGAGTTTCCACAATGTGGGGCCTCAGCCTTAAAGAGGAAATAGTTAAACTCTTTCATAGGTCATTCCTGTACCCAGTTACAGGTGTCTCATTGCTTGACAGCTCATGGTTTTAGTAGTTTGGAAGTACTACTGGGGCATGTGCTCAAGGTGCTTGATGCCCAGGAGGTGGGGCAGAGGTAAGGCAGGCAGGTGTAAGGAAGGTGTCAACAGGTCACTTTGCCCTGGTCAGGGCAGGGCCATTTTAACACATTGCTGGTCACATTCATTTCAAAGGTTTCATTAGTGTTCTCCTAGTATCCCTCACACATCATACTGCCTCCTCAATGGCCCCATACAATATAATGTGCCCTGAATGGCCCATCATAGTAAAATGACCCCTCAGTGGTCTAAGTGCTCGGAGGCTCTGACTCTAGTGCTATCTCTGGCTAGGAGCTCATTGTGTCTCTCCATAACAGACAATACTAGTCAAGGCCTGGATGCTGTAGTTATTGGCTGATGATTCTGTGCGCCACCACTGAAGGTAGCTCTAGCAAATGGCATTGAAATTAGGACCTGTGTCCTGGAGCATCAGGACAGCACTCAAAATATGGGACTGTTTCCTGTATGTATGATGGCTGAAAAGGGTCCCCCTGCTGCCATAGGTCCGTGTAAGTACACTATTTGACCTATAGCTAAAGTCCTATAGCTAAAGTAGCCCTGGGCCAAGGTATGTAGATACAGGCCTAGAAAATCCTATTTACTAATCTGAAATCTAAATAAACTAAAATAATATCAAAGTAGTGATTATATGAGCACAAACATATAAGTTCCTAAAACTAACAATTGTTACTGTCATTTCTTCTGGAACTCTTTGTTCCATCACGTTATAACACATGCCCTTAGATTTTTCAACAAATGTCCCTGGAAGGTTTTGATTTTTCAATTATACAACAAGGTCACCACATCAAGTAGTAATGTTCTCTCCAGTCCTAATGTTGCTGTGTAATAGCAATGATGCCTAAATGGAATGTCCATGTGAGTCATTGAAGAAAAGAACAAAGACCAATAAACTATAAACAGAAACCAAAGCAGTTGTCTTATTAGAGCTTTGATTTTCCCTTGCATGATATGGATCTTTCCACAGCTGGTTAACAAAATCCAAACAGACTGGAAACTATAAACGATAGTAAGGGCTCCATTCATCATTATTGTACTCTTCTTTGCTGCTTATCAATTTTCCCACACAGGTTCATTAAAAATTCTGCTGGTTCTCAATGGTAGATGTTGTGTGTTATTTCTATCCAGAACATTTTCTGATCTTCAAGTCTACTCTGCCTTTCATAGTTCTTTTACGGGCTATTGGATCCTGTTATGTAAAAAAAACCCAGTCCAATTGGCAGTCGGCATGTTATAGAGCAGGATGTGGAGATTGATTTATAGCTGTGTGGGAAACAATTCAATATAACCTATATATTTTTCATTATTATTTCTGCTCACTCTGGGTTTGGTACTCCAGTAAGTGGGATTATTAATGACCATCAGCCTTCTGTATATGAGTGTGCACACAGAGACAGCTGTCACTGGATAGGAGCACCCACTGGACATCTAAAGCCGGGTTCACACAGGAGTTTTTTGGACTGGATTTTGACGCAGAGGCTGCCTCAGAATTCGGTCCAAAAAATGGCTATCCGCGACTGGAGCAAACAGTGCACCAGCATCCAGTCGTGGCATGCCACTTTGGATTAGGTCCAAATGAATGGGCCTAGTCGGGAGGAAATGTTATGCCGCGATTCAGAATCCGCCTCAAGAAAGTAGATGAAGAGAGGAAAGTAAGTTGTGAAGTACTTTCCTCTCCACATGTTCCCTGCGGAGATCTCATGGCAAGCACACGGACCCTGTTATAGTCTATGGGGTCCATGTGCTTTTACTGCACAGCGCCTGCAAATGCATTTAGTATTCCATTCGCTGGGGTCCGAATGGATTACCAAATTCAGATGTGAATGAGGGGTTACACTCCACTCCAGGAGGCCCGCCTCAGCAAAACAAACACCCAATTTCAGTTGATTTTTGGCTGCAGTGCTCATGAGTTGCTCCAAATGGGCCCACTGAGGCTCCGTTGCCCAAGGGCCCACAAAAACCTGTAGTACATCTGATAAATCTGATTTTTTATATTCACTTGTACTATTGATTTGTGCAAAGTTTGTTGAAAAGTTAGTGACCATTTAATTACTTCAATACCAAGCCCATTTGTGGTCCAGGACCAGACACATTTTAGGTTTATTTTGTATGTGCAGTTTTGAGGGCTGTAACATTTTTCCCTTATGTCTCAGTCAACTAATTTTTGCGTCTTTTTTCGGGGACACATAGAGCTTTATTTTTATGTTGTTTTTATTTTCAAATGTGTTTTAATTTTTTTTATATCCGGGAAAATATAAACAAAATAGGAGGGAAATTGTGTCTGGTTTTCAATTTATTATTATTTTTTTATTTAATAACACAAAGTGAAAAACTTTATAATATAGATTTTCCTCTCCATTACGGTAATTTTTATTTTGTATGGTGTCGTCGGCAAGCAAGACGCTGCTCCCCACGGATCATGTGACCGCTGGGTCCATAGCCGTGTATACAGCGCTCATTGAGTGCTGTATACACAGCGATCGAGAAGGCAGGGGAGGTAATAAATCTTCCCTGCCATCTCTGTGGGAGCTCTGGTTGAAGTTACAGCCGGCTCCCAGCTTCAGTAGCTGCACAATCTCCGTGCAGCTACTGTGTTCTGACTGGACGTACCGGTACGTCCTGTCAGAACTAGGCAACCACTTCCCGGACGTATAAAGTCTATGGGCAGTTCGGAAGTGGTTAAAGTTCACTTTATAATTCAGATTTGACTGCAGTCATATGGCAGTTAAAATAAGCTAAGCTCTGAATGCTATATGAAGGTGCTTTAGCTGTCCCTCTGCTTTAGTGTATAGACACATATAGTTGCCTCTTTTTCTTAAGAGAGGACATCGCAACCCTGTGTGTAACAGTGCAGGTTGCCATTGCAAATAAAATATACTGCATTACAGTAACCACCCCCTGGGAGGTTGTAGTCCCTTCAAGAAAATATAAGGTTATTCTCAAGGTTTTCTCCCAAGATTGGTATTACTGATCGCCAGTCTGGCTCCTAGAGTGGGACTTAGGGGGACAGCTAAGCAGTACTACTCTAAACTATTCCCTATAACCCCCATAAAGCGTAGTAGTGTAGCTCAGCTGTGCTAGGATTTTACCATAGCCCCGCTCTCCTCTGTGGGAGTTACACCATAGAGAAGCACTGCTTTGCTGTTCCTATAAGTCCCACCATAGGGGTCGGGATAGAAGCATTTATACCCTTCTCGGTTTGCAGAGAAGGGAATAATTCTTCAAAAAATAACAAAATCTTTTCATTCCATATATAACTTCTTTGTAGGCCATTCTATAAAGTCTCTTTCATGATATTGTGCAGATACTGTTCATAATATCACTAACTTCCTGCCGACGGAGCATATTTGTGTTGTACATTTGTTTTCCACCCTCCTTATTCTATAGGGTTAGAGCACAAGTAGTGTTTAGCGAGGTATTAAACACTAGTGTAAATAAACCCCTTCTCTTTTCTGATGAGTGATTCCCTTTAAATGAAACCAAAAACAGATGTAAAGTTGTAGGGAAAAAAGCTTAGAGCAGTTGTAGGTTGACTGATGCTTTACTGTGCATTTAACATTTGTGGCCAATATAGTTAATGGAATCAAAATATTATGACTAAATGGCAGCACATGTCAGCCGAAACTAAACCTTGACCTCTTCTGACGAAAGCCAGACAGTTCTCCAAATATTTACTTGAGATATCACAAATCCTAGAAGACGGCTTCAAACCCCATTCTGTGACTATGTAGCAGATCAATACGCCCTACATTAATATCGAGCTAATGGAGACAGTGTGTAATAAAGATTTACATCTCGGTTGGAAAAATGGAAATCAATGTCGTAGGTAAAATAGAAAAATGACAGTCATTGTAAACAATGTTGCAAAGACACCATATACTATTTTTGCACCAGTTTATTATTTAAAAAAAAAAAAAAAAGTTTTAACCAGAATTATTTTACGTTTTGTGTATACGGCTCCTATAGCTTTATACTTTGTGTATACGGCTCCTATAGCTTTATACTTTGTGTATACGGCTCCTATAGCTTTATACTTTGTGTATACGGCTCCTATATATGTCCCTATATGGTCATAGACTGCAAACAAATCTTACATAGTCTAAGTATGCAGAGATACTCCCTTTTATTTGTCATCTGAATGTATGTTACGGTAGTAAGTAGTAGTTGACATATAGAGTAAAAATGACTGCGGGATCAGACATGGGATTTGTTTGTAGTCTGTAACCATGGAGATACAAAGATCTGTATAGGAACTGTAAGCATACAATTTGGAAAATTCATTAGACAATAAAAAAAAAAAAATATGTTGCCAAAGTATACATACTGGGTAGTGGTGTTCATGTGATATCAGTACAACTACATCTGTAGTCATAGATGATGCCATACCTCCAGACTAACATTTTCACCTTACGCATGGTAAAGCGGTAGTCCTAAACTTTTCATTATTACTGTGACACCTACTAATAGATACCATTACATTATTACATTACATTTAATCAAAACTACTGGGCATCGAGACTGGAGATCCAGATTTATAACATACAGATGTGCCCTACCTTATGTTTTCTTCTAGCTTAAGATACAGAATCTTGGCATGTGAGACAAAAGATGACTTTAAAAAACTTGATTTTGCGATACTCTGGCATGAGACGTCTATCCTATATGGGCCATCCAGAGGTTGTCTTGTGAATTTCACCCTGTCAAGGTTTTTTTTTAGCATTTTGTGAGATTGTATTGAATTTGATTCTTTAGAAACGTAAAATCTTAACCATATTACAGTAGATGTAAACATGAACACATCTTTAAGACTATTATTATAGTATTTAATTTGAGTATCAGTATGTTATGCATTCAGGAGACTAGAGACCTCCTTTAAAGGAGATGTCTCATGAAGACGAGTCCTGTCCATATACCCTGTTATGGCATACAGATATCATAGAGGTGTATTGTGCTGTTGATGAACCCTGCCCTTTAATTAGCCATGAATGCCAGACTTGGCCGGTCCATGCATATCATGAATGATCATTCATTTGTAATGCTACATTGCCTTCTATGGGCGTTACAGGGGATATGCCTAACCACGTGTAACTTCACTCACAATTACAAGTAAACAGTGGAAAGAAAATAGAGGAAGTGGATCAGTGATGGTGTCATGAGACATCCCTAAAGCTATAATTAGATTTATATTGCACATGACATTTTCTGTAATCCCTATATGTCGCGCCATATGACTTTCTATAATGGAAATAATACACAGTTATACATGGTATAGTCATGGATGTTCTGTAAAGGAAATTCAAATATAAATGCAAAAACTCATGTGGCGTCAAACATAGGGATTACACAAAATGTCATGTGTGATGCACATCCCCCAACCCCAACACAATGCATGACATTTCCCTAATCCCTGAATATCTTTGATAAACTATTCATGTATATATCAGGTACAGCTGTGATATATCTTGTCAGATATATGCAAGACCTAGATGTTTTATCACACATGTTGGTGACACGTACTATGGAACCACTACCAGCATTTCTCTAAGTGGCCACGAGTACCCAGTGATGGAGGTGGGAATAAAAGGTAAGGATATTGGTTAGAAAAAAACATTACAACTAACATGGGAAGAGGAATTATCATAAGTATGAGTAAGAAAAATACATGCCTATATGTCAGATATAGATATATATGCAAGAACTAGAATCACTCCCAAGAAAAATATGGTATCCTGCAGAAAAAATGGTAAAAAAAAACTGTAAGAAAATTGAGCAAACCATTTTAGACAAAAATGCTATTCTATAAATTATAAAATACAATACTATATTATTCTATTGTGCAACAATAATGTAAAAAATAGACCAATTTTTTTTAGGGAATTCTGCTAAATACATAAGAGAACAAATAAGGACTCTTAAAGAAACCCATGACATATCAGAATCGGTTTGTGTGCATGAATGACGTGCTGTATGTTTTCATTAATGTGCAATTTGCTTCAACGTACAAGGACTTGTCACCTTCTTGTTTGTACACCAATGTGCAATCATCATGTTTTGCTTGGAAGCTGGAAAATTGCAGCAATTTGATGATAGGGTTAAACATCATACCATAGGATCTAGTTACAAGGCCGGATTTTCAGCAAAATATAAATATTTCATTCATTGTAGTTTCAAAATACAAATATTAGTGCTCTGGTTAATAAAATATACTTTAGGCCCAAGTATAAGGCTGCAGTATCGGGTTGGGGTCATTAGAACCTCACTTTGTCCACTATGGCTGTGTTTGATAGTAATTTGCTATTTATACAGTATACTTATGCTGAAACAGGTTTATTGTCCTCCGGCAGTGGAAAAGTAGGATCATGCTGGCAATAAAGGGCATGCTTTCTAAAACTGAGATGGCAGCATGGTCTATGGTACCAGCATATCCAGGGCAGTACAATACAACACCTTGTAAAAGGGCACAAAAATCCAAAATACTGGTTGCTGGTTGGCTAGGCAAGATCTGATAAGAAAGCTGGGGGATAAGAAAAGATCAGGAAGGCAGCTATGGCATAGTCATTTTATACATTTGCCCACTTATTATCTCCGATGGGATGAGGATCTTTTTCATTGCAATGTGAGTGTGAACTGTAAATCTATAACCAATAATGGTTGTGTGTATAGCAAACTCTTCAATTAACATTTAGCTAAGATAGCCATAAAGACTAGTCAATTGACCGCACCCAGTCATGGATATAACCAGGACAGCTAATCCCTGTATGGAGCCTTAAACTAATATTATTTCTATAAATGTGACCAATACCCGTGGGCCATAGAGGTGGTGTGCTCATCTTGAACAGTCATGTGGAGCCACAACAACAGTATACATGGAGAAATGGCTGAGAAGGCTGCAGACACGGGAAACTGCTCCTAGATGGGTCCAAGGCTGAGTAGGTGTTATCTTGAAACCTTCATGAAAGCAGCTATTTTAGTCAACTGATCTGACTCCCACTGTTGTTGTCTGTGGAGTGGCAAGTATACTGTTTTTTTTTTTTGTTTCAGCATATGGGCTCATTTATTACCAGTCATGGATATAGGTAGTATCCGATCTGCATTACATACTGCAAAGATTACTTTTTTTTTAGGTCACTTGCAACATGATGAATGAAAAAGTTAAAAATAATTCCAGTACAGTTTACTATAGCTTATATATAGGCCTATGTTCACACTACCCTTACTACAATCCGTTGTTGTCATCCATCACGTACATTAACTGTGGCAGAGTAATGGGCACAGATGGACATCCCTCCGTCTGTGTCCGTTCCCATTGACACTAATGTAAACAACATGACGAACGCTATCTTCCATCATGACAGAAGCAAAAACATGACATAAGAAAGCTTCTTGTTTTTTACATTAAGGTGAATGCAGACAGACACCTAAAGGAGTATCTATCATTAGAGATGAGCGAACACTAAAATGTTCGAGGTTCAAAATTCGATTCGAACAGCCGCTTAATGTTCGTGTGTTCGAACGGGTTTCGAACCCCATTATAGTCTATGGGGAACAGATACTCGTTAAGGGGGAAACCCAAATCCGTGTCTGGAGGGTCACCAAGTCCACTATGACACCCCAGGAAATGATGCCAACACCTCTGGAATGACACTGGGACAGCAGGGGAAGCATGTCTGGGGGCATCTAACACACCAAAGACCCTCTATTACCCCAACATCACAGCCTAACAACTACACACTTTACACACTCAATACCACCTCTCTGACAGTAGGAAAACACCTTGAAACATGTGTATTTGGCACTTGCAGTGAGGAGAGCTTGTCACCAGCAGTGAATTTGGCCCTTGTAGTAAGTTGAGGTTGGCACCAACATTTGTTTTGAAAATCAGGGTGGATTGAGCCTCTAACCAGCAGAGTTGGGGCAAATTCATGGTGGAGGGAGCCTCTAAAAACCCCAGTTTGGACCAATTCATGGTGGAGGGAGCCTCTAAAAACCCCAGTTTGGACCAATTCATGATGGAGGGAGCCTCTAAACAGCCCAGTTTGGGCAAATTCATGGTGGAGGGAGCCTCTAAAAACCCCCAGTTTGGACCAATTCATGGTGGAGGGAGCCTCTAAAAACCCCAGTTTGGACCAATTCATGGTGGAGGGAGCCTCTAAAAACCCCAGTTTGGACCAATTCATGGTGGAGGGAGCCTCTAAAAACCCCAGTTTGGACCAATTCATGGTGGAGGGAGCCTCTAAACAGCCCAGTTTGGACCAATTCATGGTGGAGGGAGCCTCTAAAAACCCCAGTTTGGACCAATTCATGGTGGAGGGAGCCTCTAAACAGCCCAGTTTGGACCAATTCATGGTGGAGGGAGCCTCTAAAACCCCCAGTTTGGACCAATTCATGGTGGAGGGAGCCTCTAAACAGCCCAGTTTGGACCAATTCATGGTGGAGGGAGCCTCTAAAAACCCCAGTTTGGACCAATTCATGGTGGAGGGAGCCTCTAAACAGCCCAGTTTGGACCAATTCATGGTGGAGGGAGCCTCTAACCAGCAGAGTTGGTGGAAATCAGGGTGGAGGGAGCCTCTAACCAGCAGAGTTGTGGGAAAGCAGGGTGGAGGGAGCCTCTAACCAGCAGAGTTGGTGGAAATCAGGGTGGAGGGAGCCTCTAACCAGCAGAGTTGGGGGAAATCAGGGTGGAGGGAGCCTAGTATTAGCAGAATTGTGCAACGCTTATGGTGGATGAGTATGAGGATGCGGAGGTATTGGAGAGGTTGAGTACAGACATGGAGTTTCATGTTGGGGTGCTTTACACAGGTGGGCACAAAAATGAAGGCTCTATCCAGTGGTGGTTCATTTTTATCAAAGTGAGCCGGTCGGCACTCTCAGCTGACAGACGGGTGCGCTTGTCAGTGATGATGCCACCGGCTGCACTGAACACCCTCTCAGATAGGATGCTGGCGGCAGGACAGGACAGCACCTCCAAGGCATATAGGGCAAGTTCAAGCCACAGGTCCAACTTTGACACCCAATACGTGTAGGGCGCAGAGGGGTCGGAGAGGACAGGGCTGTGGTCGGAAAGGTATTCCCGCAACATGCGCCTATACTTCTCACGCCTGGTGACACTATGACCCTCCGTGGCGGCACTTTGGCGAGGGGGTGCCATCAAGGTGTCCCAGACCTTAGACAGTGTGCCCCTCGTTTGTGTGGACCGGTGAGAACTTGGTTGCCTACTGGAGGAACTGCCCTCCCTGCCACCAACGTCACATGCTGGAAACATCTCCATCATATTCTGCACCAATTGCCTGTGGCAAGCATTGATGCGATTGGCCCTCCCCTCTACCGGAATAAAAGACGAGATGTTGTTTTTATACCGGGGGTCAAGGATAGCAAAGATCCAGTACTGGTTGTCCTCCATGATTTTGACAATACGCTTGTCGGTTGTAAAGCACCCCAACATGAACTCAGCCATGTCTGCCACAGTGTTAGTTGGCATGACTCCTCTGGCCCCACCGGAAAGTTCAATCTCCATTTCCTCCTCATCCTCCATGTCTACCCATCCGCGCTGCAACAATGGGACGATTCGAAGTTGCCCGGAAGCCTCCTGTATCACCATCACATCATCGGACAACTCTTCTTCCTCCTCCTCCTCCTCCTCCTCCTCCATTAAATGCAGTGAAGCGGACAGATGTGTGGACCTACTCTCCAGCTGTGACGGATAGGATGCTATCCCTAACTCCTCTGTGTGATCTGAGTTATCCCTGATGTCAATCAGGGATTCTCTCAGAACACACAAGAGCGGGATTGTAAGGCTCACCATCGCATCCTCAGAGCTCACCCTCCTTGTGTACTCCTCAAAGACCCGTAGGATGTCACAAAGGTCTCTCATCCATGGCCACTCATGGATGTGAAACTGAGGCAGCTGACTTTGTGGCACCCTAGGGTTTTGTAGCTGGTATTCCATCAAAGGTCTCTGCTGCTCAACCACTCTATTCAACATCTGAAACGTTGAGTTCCAGCGTGTGGGGACGTTGCACAAAAGCCGGTGTTGTGGCACATGCAGGCGTTGCTGGAGAGATTTTAAGCTAGCAGCGGCTACTGTCGACTTGCGAAAGTGGGCGCACATGCGCCGCACTTTCACCAGTAGCTCTGGAACATTGGGGTAGCTCTTTAGGAAACGTTGCACCACTAGGTTGAAGTCGTGGGTCAGGCATGGAACATGTTGGAGTCCGGCAAGCTCCAGAGCTGCTACCAGGTTCCGGCCGTTATCACAAACGACCATGCCTGGGCCCAGGTGCAGCGGCTCAAACCATATTGCCGTCTCATCGAGGAGGGCATCCCTCACCTTGGAGGCAGTGTGCTGTCTGTCCCCCAAGCTGATCAGCTTCAGCACAGCCTGCTGACGTCCACCAACGCCAGTGCTGCAACGTTTCCAACTCGTAGCTGGGGTCAATCTAACAGCGGAGGAGGAGGCGGTGGCGGAGGAGGAGGCGGTAGAGGAGGAGGAGGAGGGGGGTGTTCTTCTCGTGTCCCTGCCAGGAATGTTAGGCGGGGAGACGAGGTACACCGGGCCAGTTTGGGAAGCAGTCCCAGCCTCAACTACATTCACCCAGTGTGCCGTCAGTGAAATGTAGTGTCCCTGTCCGCATGCACTTGTCCACGCGTCGGTGGTCAAGTGGACCTTTGTGCAAAGCGGGGAACTAAGGGCCCGCCTGATGTTGAGTGACACGTGCTGGTGCAAGGCGGGGACGGCACACCGGGAGAAGTAGTGACGGCTAGGGACGGCATAGCGAGGTGCCGCAGTTGCCATCAGGTCCAGGAAGGCGGGAGTTTCAACAAGCCGGAACGCCAACATCTCCTGGGCCAGCAGTTTAGCGATGTTGGCGTTCAAGGCTTGCGCGTGTGGGTGGTTAGCAGTGTATTTCTGCCGCCGCTCCAATGTCTGAGAGATGGTGGGTTGTTGTAAAGAAGCGCCTGATGGTGCCTTTGATGGTGCAGGAGAAGGAGATAAGACAGGAACAGGGGAGGATGAGGGAGAAGTCAACAAAGTGGCGGAGGCAGATGAAGTGGTGTCCTGGCTCGTCCTCTGGAGTGCATCGCCAGCACAGTCAGCAGTGGCAGTGGCAGAGGCAGAGGCAGTGGCAGAGGCAGTGGCAGTGGCGTGAACGGCAGGCGGCCTTTGTCCTGCCGTTGCTGCCTGCCACTGATTCCAGTGCTTGGATTCCAAATGACGGCGCATTGAAGTGGTGGACAGGTTGCTCTTCTCAGAGCCCCTAATCAATTTCGAGAGGCAAATTGTGCAGACAACACTATATCTGTCCTCGGCGCATTCCTTGAAAAAACTCCACACCTTCGAGAAACGTGCCCTCGAGGTGGGAGTTTTTCGGGGCTGGGTACGAACTGGAACATCTTGGGAGATTCCGGGTGTGGCCTGGCTTCGCCTAAGCTGCTGACCTCTGCCTCTGCCTCTAGCTACCCTTTTTGGTGCTGCACCTGCCTCAACATCCACACTACTTTCCCCGCTTGACATCCCCCCTGTCCAGGTCGGGTCAGTGTCCTCATCATCCACCACTTCCTCTTCCAACTCCTGTCTCATCTCCTCCTCCCGCACAATGCGCCGGTCAACTGGATGCCCTGACGGCAACTGCGTCACATCATTGTCGATGAGGGTGGGTTGCTGGTCATCCACCACCAAATCAAACGGAGATGGAGGAGACTCTAGTGTTTGAGCATCTGGACACAGATGCTCCTCTGTTAGGTTCGTAGAATCGTGACGTGGAGAGGCAGGTTGAGGGACAATGAAAGGAGCGGAGAACAGCTCTGGGGAGCAGGGACAGTTGGGGTTATTGTTCTGTGAAGCTTGGGAATTTTGGGAGGAAGGAGGACAAGACTGTTGGGTAATAGGAGGAGAGGAGGCAGAGTCTGACTGGCTGCTGGACAATGTGCTGTAAGCGTTCTCTGACAGCCATTGCAAGACCTGTTCCTGGTTCTCGGGCCTACTAAGGTTTGTACCCTGCAGTTTAGTTAATGTGGCAAGCAACCCTGGCACTGTGGAGTGGCGCAATGCTTGCTGCCCCACAGGAGTAGGCACGGGACGCCCTGTGGCTTCACTGCTACCTTGCTCCCCAGAACCATTCCCCCGACCTCGCCCACGGCCACGTCCACGTCCCTTTCCGGGAGCCTTGCGCATTTTGAATTCCCAGTTAGAAATTGGCACTATATACCAGTAGCAAAAATTGTGGGTGCACGTAACCCCAATATATTCTTTGAATTCCCAGTCAGACAATGGCACTATATACCAGTAGCAAAAATTGTGGGTGCACGTAACCCCAATATATTCTTTGAATTCCCAGTCAGACAATGGCACTATATACCAGTAGCAAGAAATGAGGGTATTTATAACCCCAATATATTCTTTGAATTCCCAGTCAGACAATGGCACTATATACCAGTAGCAAGAAATGAGGGTATTTATAACCCCAATATATTATTTGAATTACCAGTCAGAAACTGGCACTATATGGCAGTAGCAAGAAATGAGGGTATTTGTAACCCCAATATATTCTTTGAATTCCCAGTCAGACAATGGCACTATATACCAGTAGCAAGAAATGAGGGTATTTGTAACCCCAATATATTCTTTGAATTCCCAGTCAGACAATGGCACTATATACCAGTAGCAAAAATTGTGGGTGCACGTAACCCCAATATATTCTTTGAATTACCAGTCAGAAACTGGCACTATATACCAGTAGCAAGAAATGAGGGTATTTGTAACCCCAATATATTCTTTGAATTCCCAGTCAGACAATGGCACTATATACCAGTAGCAAAAACTGTGGGTGCACGTAACCCCAATATATTCTTTGAATTCCCAGTCAGACAAAGGCACTATACACCAGTAGCAAGAAATGAGGGTATTTATAACCCCAATATATTCTTTAAATTACCAGTCAGAAACTGGCACTATATGGCAGTAGCAAGAAATGAGGGTATTTGTAACCCCAATATATTCTTTGAATTCCCAGTCAGACAATGGCACTATATACCAGTAGGAAGAAATGAGGGTATTTGTAACCCCAATATATTCTTTGAATTCCCAGTCAGACAATGGCACTATATACCAGTAGCAAAAATTGTGGGTGCACGTAACCCCAATATATTCTTTGAATTCCCAGTCAGACAATGGCACTATATACCAGTAGCAAAAATTGTGGGTGCACGTAACCCCAATATATTCTTTGAATTCCCAGTCAGACAATGGCACTATATACCAGTAGCAAGAAATGAGGGTATTTATAACCCCAATATATTATTTGAATTCCCAGTCAGACAATGGCACTATATACCAGTAGCAAGAAATGAGGGTATTTATAACCCCAATATATTATTTGAATTACCAGTCAGAAACTGGCACTATATGGCAGTAGCAAGAAATGAGGGTATTTGTAACCCCAATATATTCTTTGAATTCCCAGTCAGACAATGGCACTATATACCAGTAGCAAGAAATGAGGGTATTTGTAACCCCAATATATTCTTTGAATTCCCAGTCAGACAATGGCACTATATACCAGTAGCAAAAATTGTGGGTGCACGTAACCCCAATATATTCTTTGAATTACCAGTCAGAAACTGGCACTATATACCAGTAGCAAGAAATGAGGGTATTTGTAACCCCAATATATTCTTTGAATTCCCAGTCAGACAATGGCACTATATACCAGTAGCAAAAATTGTGGGTGCACGTAACCCCAATATATTCTTTGAATTCCCAGTCAGACAATGGCACTATACACCAGTAGCAAGAAATGAGGGTATTTATAACCCCAATATATTCTTTAAATTACCAGTCAGAAACTGGCACTATATGGCAGTAGCAAGAAATGAGGG
Source organism: Leptodactylus fuscus (assembly GCF_031893055.1). Classification (NCBI taxonomy): domain Eukaryota; kingdom Metazoa; phylum Chordata; class Amphibia; order Anura; family Leptodactylidae; genus Leptodactylus; species Leptodactylus fuscus. The sequence continues at coordinate 68,697,849 of NC_134266.1, forward strand.
TATTTGTAACCCCAATATATTCTTTGAATTCCCAGTCAGACAATGGCACTATATACCAGTAGGAAGAAATGAGGGTATTTGTAACCCCAATATATTCTTTGAATTCCCAGTCAGACAATGGCACTATATACCAGTAGCAAAAATTGTGGGTGCACGTAACCCCAATATATTCTTTGAATTCCCAGTGAGACAATGGCACTATATACCAGTAGCAAGAAATGAGGGTATTTATAACCCCAATATATTCTTTGAATTCCCAGTCAGACAATGGCACTATATACCAGTAGCAAGAAATGAGGGTATTTGTAACCCCAATATATTCTTTGAATTCCCAGTCAGACAATGGCACTATATACCAGTAGCAAAAATTGTGGGTGCACGTAACCCCAATATATTCTTTGAATTCCCAGTCAGACAATGGCACTATATACCAGTAGCAAAAATTGTGGGTGCACGTAACCCCAATATATTCTTTGAATTCCCAGTCAGACAATGGCACTATATACCAGTAGCAAGAAATGAGGGTATTTATAAACCCAATATATTCTTTGAATTCCCAGTCAGACAATGGCACTATATACCAGTAGCAAGAAATGAGGGTATTTATAACCCCAATATATTCTTTGAATTACCAGTCAGAAACTGGCACTATATGGCAGTAGCAAGAAATGAGGGTATTTGTAACCCCAATATATTCTTTGAATTCCCAGTCAGACAATGGCACTATATACCAGTAGCAAGAAATGAGGGTATTTGTAACCCCAATATATTCTTTGAATTCCCAGTCAGACAATGGCACTATATACCAGTAGCAAAAATTGTGGGTGCACGTAACCCCAATATATTCTTTGAATTCCCAGTCAGACAATGGCACTATATACCAGTAGCAAAAATTGTGGGTGCACGTAACCCCAATATATTCTTTGAATTACCAGTCAGAAACTGGCACTATATGGCAGTAGCAAGAAATGAGGGTATTTGTAACCCCAATATATTCTTTGAATTCCCAGTCAGACAATGGCACTATATACCAGTAGCAAAAATTGTGGGTGCACGTAACCCCAATATATTCTTTGAATTCCCAGTGAGACAATGGCACTATATACCAGTAGCAAGAAATGAGGGTATTTATAACCCCAATATATTCTTTGAATTACCAGTCAGAAACTGGCACTATATGGCAGTAGCAAGAAATGAGGGTATTTGTAACCCCAATATATTCTTTGAATTCCCAGTCAGACAATGGCACTATATACCAGTAGCAAGAAATGAGGGTATTTGTAACCCCAATATATTCTTTGAATTCCCAGTCAGACAATGGCACTATATACCAGTAGCAAAAATTGTGGGTGCACGTAACCCCAATATATTCTTTGAATTACCAGTCAGAAACTGGCACTATATGGCAGTAGCAAGAAATGAGGGTATTTGTAACCCCAATATATTCTTTGAATTCCCAGTCAGACAATGGCACTATATACCAGTAGCAAAAATTGTGGGTGCACGTAACCCCAATATATTCTTTGAATTCCCAGTCAGACAATGGCACTATATACCAGTAGCAAGAAATGAGGGTATTTATAACCCCAATATATTCTTTGAATTCCCAGTCAGACAATGGCACTATATACCAGTAGCAAGAAATGAGGGTATTTATAACCCCAATATATTCTTTGAATTACCAGTCAGAAACTGGCACTATATGGCAGTAGCAAGAAATGAGGGTATTTGTAACCCCAATATATTCTTTGAATTCCCAGTCAGACAATGGCACTATATACCAGTAGCAAGAAATGAGGGTATTTGTAACCCCAATATATTCTTTGAATTCCCAGTCAGACAATGGCACTATATACCAGTAGCAAAAATTGTGGGTGCACGTAACCCCAATATATTCTTTGAATTCCCAGTCAGACAATGGCACTATATACCAGTAGCAAGAAATGAGGGTATTTATAACCCCAATATATTCTTTGAATTCCCAGTCAGACAATGGCACTATATACCAGTAGCAAGAAATGAGGGTATTTGTAACCCCAATATATTCTTTGAATTCTCAGTCAGACAATGGCACTATATACCAGTAGCAAAAATTGTGGGTGCACGTAACCCCAATATATTCTTTGAATTCCCAGTGAGACAATGGCACTATATACCAGTAGCAAAAATTGTGGGTGCACGTAACCCCAATATATTCTTTGAATTCCCAGTCAGACAATGGCACTATATACCAGTAGCAAGAAATGAGGGTATTTGTAACCCCAATATATTCTTTAAATTCCCAGTCAGACAATGGCACTATATACCAGTAGCAAAAATTGTGGGTGCACGTAACCCCAATATATTCTTTGAATTACCAGTCAGAAACTGGCACTATATGGCAGTAGCAAGAAATGAGGGTATTTGTAACCCCAATATATTCTTTGAATTCCCAGTCAGACAATGGCACTATATACCAGTAGCAAAAATTGTGGGTGCACGTAACCCCAATATATTCTTTGAATTCCCAGTGAGACAATGGCACTATATACCAGTAGCAAGAAATGAGGGTATTTATAACCCCAATATATTCTTTGAATTCCCAGTCAGACAATGGCACTATATACCAGTAGCAAGAAATGAGGGTATTTGTAACCCCAATATATTCTTTGAATTCCCAGTCAGACAATGGCACTATATACCAGTAGCAAAAATTGTGGGTGCACGTAACCCCAATATATTCTTTGAATTCCCAGTCAGACAATGGCACTATATACCAGTAGCAAAAATTGTGGGTGCACGTAACCCCAATATATTCTTTGAATTCCCAGTCAGACAATGGCACTATATACCAGTAGCAAGAAATGAGGGTATTTATAACCCCAATATATTCTTTGAATTCCCAGTCAGACAATGGCACTATATACCAGTAGCAAGAAATGAGGGTATTTATAACCCCAATATATTCTTTGAATTACCAGTCAGAAACTGGCACTATATTGCAGTAGCAAGAAATGAGGGTATTTGTAACCCCAATATATTCTTTGAATTCCCAGTCAGACAATGGCACTATATACCAGTAGAAAAAATTGTGGGTGCACGTAACCCCAATATATTCTTTGAATTACCAGTCAGAAACTGGCACTATATGGCAGTAGCAAGAAATGAGGGTATTTGTAACCCCAATATATTCTTTGAATTCCCAGTCAGACAATGGCACTATATACCAGTAGCAAAAATTGTGGGTGCACGTAACCCCAATATATTCTTTGAATTCCCAGTGAGACAATGGCACTATATACCAGTAGCAAGAAATGAGGGTATTTATAACCCCAATATATTCTTTGAATTCCCAGTCAGACAATGGCACTATATACCAGTAGCAAGAAATGAGGGTATTTGTAACCCCAATATATTCTTTGAATTCCCAGTCAGACAATGGCACTATATACCAGTAGCAAGAAATGAGGGTATTTATAACCCCAATATATTCTTTGAATTACCAGTCAGAAACTGGCACTATATGGCAGTAGCAAGAAATGAGGGTATTTGTAACCCCAATATATTCTTTGAATTCCCAGTCAGACAATGGCACTATATACCAGTAGCAAAAATTGTGGGTGCACGTAACCCCAATATATTCTTTGAATTACCAGTCAGAAACTGGCACTATATGGCAGTAGCAAGAAATGAGGGTATTTGTAACCCCAATATATTCTTTGAATTCCCAGTCAGACAATGGCACTATATACCAGTAGCAAAAATTGTGGGTGCACGTAACCCCAATATATTCTTTGAATTCCCAGTCAGACAATGGCACTATATACCAGTAGCAAGAAATGAGGGTATTTATAACCCCAATATATTCTTTGAATTCCCAGTCAGACAATGGCACTATATACCAGTAGCAAGAAATGAGGGTATTTATAACCACAATATATTCTTTGAATTACCAGTCAGAAACTGGCACTATATGGCAGTAGCAAGAAATAAGGGTATTTGTAACCCCAATATATTCTTTGAATTCCCAGTCAGACAATGGCACTATATACCAGTAGCAAGAAATGAGGGTATTTGTAACCCCAATATATTCTTTGAATTCCCAGTCAGACAATGGCACTATATACCAGTAGCAAAAATTGTGGGTGCACGTAACCCCAATATATTCTTTGAATTCCCAGTCAGACAATGGCACTATATACCAGTAGCAAGAAATGAGGGTATTTATAACCCCAATATATTCTTTGAATTCCCAGTCAGACAATGGCACTATATACCAGTAGCAAGAAATGAGGGTATTTGTAACCCCAATATATTCTTTGAATTCTCAGTCAGACAATGGCACTATATACCAGTAGCAAAAATTGTGGGTGCACGTAACCCCAATATATTCTTTGAATTCCCAGTGAGACAATGGCACTATATACCAGTAGCAAAAATTGTGGGTGCACGTAAACCCAATATATTCTTTGAATTCCCAGTCAGACAATGGCACTATATACCAGTAGCAAGAAATGAGGGTATTTGTAACCCCAATATATTCTTTGAATTCCCAGTCAGACAATGGCACTATATACCAGTAGCAAAAATTGTGGGTGCACGTAACCCCAATATATTCTTTGAATTACCAGTCAGAAACTGGCACTATATGGCAGTAGCAAGAAATGAGGGTATTTGTAACCCCAATATATTCTTTGAATTCCCAGTCAGACAATGGCACTATATACCAGTAGCAAAAATTTTGGGTGCACGTAACCCCAATATATTCTTTGAATTCCCAGTGAGACAATGGCACTATATACCAGTAGCAAGAAATGAGGGTATTTATAACCCCAATATATTCTTTGAATTCCCAGTCAGACAATGGCACTATATACCAGTAGCAAGAAATGAGGGTATTTGTAACCCCAATATATTCTTTGAATTCTCAGTCAGACAATGGCACTATATACCAGTAGCAAAAATTGTGGGTGCACGTAACCCCAATATATTCTTTGAATTCCCAGTCAGACAATGGCACTATATACCAGTAGCAAAAATTGTGGGTGCACGTAACCCCAATATATTCTTTGAATTCCCAGTCAGACAATGGCACTATATACCAGTAGCAAGAAATGAGGGTATTTATAACCCCAATATATTCTTTGAATTCCCAGTCAGACAATGGCACTATATACCAGTAGCAAGAAATGAGGGTATTTATAACCCCAATATATTCTTTGAATTACCAGTCAGAAACTGGCACTATATTGCAGTAGCAAGAAATGAGGGTATTTGTAACCCCAATATATTCTTTGAATTCCCAGTCAGACAATGGCACTATATACCAGTAGCAAAAATTGTGGGTGCACGTAACCCCAATATATTCTTTGAATTACCAGTCAGAAACTGGCACTATATGGCAGTAGCAAGAAATGAGGGTATTTGTAACCCCAATATATTCTTTGAATTCCCAGTCAGACAATGGCACTATATACCAGTAGCAAAAATTGTGGGTGCACGTAACCCCAATATATTCTTTGAATTCCCAGTGAGACAATGGCACTATATACCAGTAGCAAGAAATGAGGGTATTTATAACCCCAATATATTCTTTGAATTCCCAGTCAGACAATGGCACTATATACCAGTAGCAAGAAATGAGGGTATTTGTAACCCAATATATTCTTTGAATTCCCAGTCAGACAATGGCACTATATACCAGTAGCAAAAATTGTGGGTGCACGTAACCCCAATATATTCTTTGAATTACCAGTCAGAAACTGGCACTATATGGCAGTAGCAAGAAATGAGGGTATTTGTAACCCCAATATATTCTTTGAATTCCCAGTCAGACAATGGCACTATATACCAGTAGCAAAAATTGTGGGTGCACGTAACCCCAATATATTCTTTGAATTCCCAGTCAGACAATGGCACTATATACCAGTAGCAAAAATTGTGGGTGCACGTAACCCCAATATATTCTTTGAATTACCAGTCAGAAACTGGCACTATATGGCAGTAGCAAGAAATGAGGGTATTTGTAACCCCAATTTGAATTCCCAGTCAGACAATGGCACTATATACCAGTAGCAAAAATTGTGGGTGCACGTAACCCCAATATATTCTTTGAATTCCCAGTGAGACAATGGCACTATATACCAGTAGCAAGAAATGAGGGTATTTGTAACCCCAATATATTCTTTGAATTCCCAGTCAGACAATGGCACTATATACCAGTAGCAAGAAATGAGGGTATTTGTAACCCCAATATATTCTTTGAATTCCCAGTCAGACAATGGCACTATATACCAGTAGCAAAAATTGTGGGTGCACGTAACCCCAATATATTCTTTGAATTCCCAGTGAGACAATGGCACTATATACCAGTAGCAAGAAATGAGGGTATTTATAACCCCAATATATTCTTTGAATTCCCAGTCAGACAATGGCACTATATACCAGTAGCAAGAAATGAGGGTATTTGTAACCCCAATATATTCTTTGAATTCCCAGTCAGACAATGGCACTATATACCAGTAGCAAGAAATGAGGGTATTTGTAACCCCAATATATTCTTTGAATTCCCAGTCAGACAATGGCACTATATACCAGTAGCAAGAAATGAGGGTATTTGTAACCCCAATATATTCTTTGAATTCCCAGTCAGACAATGGCACTATATACCAGTAGCAAAAATTGTGGGTGCACGTAACCCCAATATATTCTTTGAATTCCCAGTGAGACAATGGCACTATATACCAGTAGCAAGAAATGAGGGTATTTATAACCCCAATATATTCTTTGAATTCCCAGTCAGACAATGGCACTATATACCAGTAGCAAGAAATGAGGGTATTTGTAACCCCAATATATTCTTTGAATTCCCAGTCAGACAATGGCACTATATACCAGTAGCAAAAATTGTGGGTGCACGTAACCCCAATATATTCTTTGAATTCCCAGTCAGACAATGGCACTATATACCAGTAGCAAAAATTGTGGGTGCACATAACCCCAATATATTCTTTGAATTCCCAGTCAGACAATGGCACTATATACCAGTAGCAAGAAATGAGGGTATTTATAACCCCAATATATTCTTTGAATTCCCAGTCAGACAATGGCACTATATACCAGTAGCAAGAAATGAGGGTATTTATAACCCCAATATATTCTTTGAATTACCAGTCAGAAACTGGCACTATATTGCAGTAGCAAGAAATGAGGGTATTTGTAACCCCAATATATTCTTTGAATTCCCAGTCAGACAATGGCACTATATACCAGTAGCAAAAATTGTGGGTGCACGTAACCCCAATATATTCTTTGAATTACCAGTCAGAAACTGGCACTATATGGCAGTAGCAAGAAATGAGGGTATTTGTAACCCCAATATATTCTTTGAATTCCCAGTCAGACAATGGCACTATATACCAGTAGCAAAAATTGTGGGTGCACGTAACCCCAATATATTCTTTGAATTCCCAGTCAGACAATGGCACTATATACCAGTAGCAATAAATGAGGGTATTTGTAACCCCAATATATTCTTTGAATTCCCAGTCAGACAATGGCACTATATACCAGTAGCAAAAATTGTGGGTGCACGTAACCCCAATATATTCTTTGAATTCCCAGTTAGACAATGGCACTATATACCAGTAGCAAGAAATGAGGGTATTTATAACCCCAATATATTCTTTGAATTCCCAGTCAGACAATGGCACTATATACCAGTAGCAAGAAATGAGGGTATTTGTAACCCCAATATATTCTTTGAATTCCCAGTCAGACAATGGCACTATATACCAGTAGCAAAAATTGTGGGTGCACGTAACCCCAATATATTCTTTGAATTCCCAGTCAGACAATGGCACTATATACCAGTAGCAAAAATTGTAGGTGCACGTAACCCCAATATATTCTTTGAATTCCCAGTCAGACAATGGCACTATATACCAGTAGCAAGAAATGAGGGTATTTATAACCCCAATATATTCTTTGAATTCCCAGTCAGACAATGGCACTATATACCAGTAGCAAGAAATGAGGGTATTTATAACCCCAATATATTCTTTGAATTACCAGTCAGAAACTGGCACTATATTGCAGTAGCAAGAAATGAGGGTATTTGTAACCCCAATATATTCTTTGAATTCCCAGTCAGACAATGGCACTATATACCAGTATCAAAAATTGTGGGTGCACGTAACCCCAATATATTCTTTGAATTACCAGTCAGAAACTGGCACTATATGGCAGTAGCAAGAAATGAGGGTATTTGTAACCCCAATATATTCTTTGAATTCCCAGTCAGACAATGGCACTATATACCAGTAGCAAAAATTGTGGGTGCACGTAACCCCAATATATTCTTTGAATTCCCAGTGAGACAATGGCACTATATACCAGTAGCAAGAAATGAGGGTATTTATAACCCCAATATATTCTTTGAATTCCCAGTCAGACAATGGCACTATATACCAGTAGCAAGAAATGAGGGTATTTGTAACCCCAATATATTCTTTGAATTCCCAGTCAGACAATGGCACTATATACCAGTAGCAAGAAATGAGGGTATTTATAACCCCAATATATTCTTTGAATTACCAGTCAGAAACTGGCACTATATGGCAGTAGCAAGAAATGAGGGTATTTGTAACCCCAATATATTCTTTGAATTCCCAGTAAGACAATGGCACTATATACCAGTAGCAATAAATGAGGGTATTTGTAACCCCAATATATTCTTTGAATTCCCAGTCAGACAATGGCACTATATACCAGTAGCAAAAATTGTGGGTGCACGTAACCCCAATATATTCTTTGAATTACCAGTCAGAAACTGGCACTATATGGCAGTAGCAAGAAATGAGGGTATTTGTAACCCCAATATATTCTTTGAATTCCCAGTCAGACAATGGCACTATATACCAGTAGCAAAAATTGTGGGTGCACGTAACCCCAATATATTCTTTGAATTCCCAGTCAGACAATGGCACTATATACCAGTAGCAAGAAATGAGGGTATTTATAACCCCAATATATTCTCTGAATTCCCAGTCAGACAATGGCACTATATACCAGTAGCAAGAAATGAGGGTATTTATAACCACAATATATTCTTTGAATTACCAGTCAGAAACTGGCACTATATGGCAGTAGCAAGAAATGAGGGTATTTGTAACCCCAATATATTCTTTGAATTCCCAGTCAGACAATGGCACTATATACCAGTAGCAAGAAATGAGGGTATTTGTAACCCCAATATATTCTTTGAATTCCCAGTCAGACAATGGCACTATATACCAGTAGCAAAAATTGTGGGTGCACGTAACCCCAATATATTCTTTGAATTCCCAGTCAGACAATGGCACTATATACCAGTAGCAAGAAATGAGGGTATTTATAACCCCAATATATTCTTTGAATTCCCAGTCAGACAATGGCACTATATACCAGTAGCAAGAAATGAGGGTATTTGTAACCCCAATATATTCTTTGAATTCTCAGTCAGACAATGGCACTATATACCAGTAGCAAAAATTGTGGGTGCACGTAACCCCAATATATTCTTTGAATTCCCAGTGAGACAATGGCACTATATACCAGTAGCAAAAATTGTGGGTGCACGTAACCCCAATATATTCTTTGAATTCCCAGTCAGACAATGGCACTATATGCCAGTAGCAAGAAATGAGGGTATTTGTAACCCCAATATATTCTTTGAATTCCCAGTCAGACAATGGCACTATATACCAGTAGCAAAAATTGTGGGTGCACGTAACCCCAATATATTCTTTGAATTACCAGTCAGAAACTGGCACTATATGGCAGTAGCAAGAAATGAGGGTATTTGTAACCCCAATATATTCTTTGAATTCCCAGTCAGACAATGGCACTATATACCAGTAGCAAAAATTTTGGGTGCACGTAACCCCAATATATTCTTTGAATTCCCAGTGAGACAATGGCACTATATACCAGTAGCAAGAAATGAGGGTATTTATAACCCCAATATATTCTTTGAATTCCCAGTCAGACAATGGCACTATATACCAGTAGCAAGAAATGAGGGTATTTGTAACCCCAATATATTCTTTGAATTCTCAGTCAGACAATGGCACTATATACCAGTAGCAAAAATTGTGGGTGCACGTAACCCCAATATATTCTTTGAATTCCCAGTCAGACAATGGCACTATATACCAGTAGCAAAAATTGTGGGTGCACGTAACCCCAATATATTCTTTGAATTCCCAGTCAGACAATGGCACTATATACCAGTAGCAAGAAATGAGGGTATTTATAACCCCAATATATTCTTTGAATTCCCAGTCAGACAATGGCACTATATACCAGTAGCAAGAAATGAGGGTATTTATAACCCCAATATATTCTTTGAATTACCAGTCAGAAACTGGCACTATATTGCAGTAGCAAGAAATGAGGGTATTTGTAACCCCAATATATTCTTTGAATTCCCAGTCAGACAATGGCACTATATACCAGTAGCAAAAATTGTGGGTGCACGTAACCCCAATATATTCTTTGAATTACCAGTCAGAAACTGGCACTATATGGCAGTAGCAAGAAATGAGGGTATTTGTAACCCCAATATATTCTTTGAATTCCCAGTCAGACAATGGCACTATATACCAGTAGCAAAAATTGTGGGTGCACGTAACCCCAATATATTCTTTGAATTCCCAGTGAGACAATGGCACTATATACCAGTAGCAAGAAATGAGGGTATTTATAACCCCAATATATTCTTTGAATTCCCAGTCAGACAATGGCACTATATACCAGTAGCAAGAAATGAGGGTATTTGTAACCCCAATATATTCTTTGAATTCCCAGTCAGACAATGGCACTATATACCAGTAGCAAATATTGTGGGTGCACGTAACCCCAATATATTCTTTGAATTACCAGTCAGAAACTGGCACTATATGGCAGTAGCAAGAAATGAGGGTATTTGTAACCCCAATATATTCTTTGAATTCCCAGTCAGACAATGGCACTATATACCAGTAGCAAAAATTGTGGGTGCACGTAACCCCAATATATTCTTTGAATTCCCAGTGAGACAATGGCACTATATACCAGTAGCAAGAAATGAGGGTATTTATAACCCCAATATATTCTTTGAATTCCCAGTCAGACAATGGCACTATATACCAGTAGCAAGAAATGAGGGTATTTATAACCCCAATATATTCTTTGAATTCCCAGTCAGACAATGGCACTATATACCAGTAGCAAGAAATGAGGGTATTTATAACCCCAAAATATTTTTTGAATTACCAGTCAGAAACTGGCACTATATGGCAGTAGCAAGAAATGAGGGTATTTGTAACCCCAATATATTCTTTGAATTCCCAGTCAGACAATGGCACTATATACCAGTAGCAAGAAATGAGGGTATTTGTAACCCCAATATATTCTTTGAATTCCCAGTCAGACAATGGCACTATATACCAGTAGCAAAAATTGTGGGTGCACGTAACCCCAATATATTCTTTGAATTACCAGTCAGAAACTGGCACTATATGGCAGTAGCAAGAAATGAGGGTATTTGTAACCCCAATATATTCTTTGAATTCCCAGTCAGACAATGGCACTATATACCAGTAGCAAAAATTGTGGGTGCACGTAACCCCAATATATTCTTTGAATTCCCAGTGAGACAATGGCACTATATACCAGTAGCAAGAAATGAGGGTATTTATAACCCCAATATATTCTTTGAATTCCCAGTCAGACAATGGCACTATATACCAGTAGCAAGAAATGAGGGTATTTGTAACCCCAATATATTCTTTGAATTCCCAGTCAGACAATGGCACTATATACCAGTAGCAAGAAATGAGGGTATTTGTAACCCCAATATATTCTTTGAATTCCCAGTCAGACAATGGCACTATATACCAGTAGCAAGAAATGAGGGTATTTGTAACCCCAATATATTCTTTGAATTCCCAGTCAGACAATGGCACTATATACCAGTAGCAAAAATTGTGGGTGCACGTAACCCCAATATATTCTTTGAATTCCCAGTGAGACAATGGCACTATATACCAGTAGCAAGAAATGAGGGTATTTATAACCCCAATATATTCTTTGAATTCCCAGTCAGACAATGGCACTATATACCAGTAGCAAGAAATGAGGGTATTTGTAACCCCAATATATTCTTTGAATTCCCAGTCAGACAATGGCACTATATACCAGTAGCAAAAATTGTGGGTGCACGTAACCCCAATATATTCTTTGAATTCCCAGTCAGACAATGGCACTATATACCAGTAGCAAGAAATGAGGGTATTTATAACCCCAATATATTCTTTGAATTCCCAGTCAGACAATGGCACTATATACCAGTAGCAAGAAATGAGGGTATTTATAACCCCAATATATTCTTTGAATTACCAGTCAGAAACTGGCACTATATGGCAGTAGCAAGAAATGAGGGTATTTGTAACCCCAATATATTCTTTGAATTCCCAGTCAGACAATGGCACTATATACCAGTAGCAAAAATTGTGGGTGCACGTAACCCCAATATATTCTTTGAATTACCAGTCAGAAACTGGCACTATATGGCAGTAGCAAGAAATGAGGGTATTTGTAACCCCAATATATTCTTTGAATTCCCAGTCAGACAATGGCACTATATACCAGTAGCAAAAATTGTGGGTGCACGTAACCCCAATATATTCTTTGAATTCCCAGTGAGACAATGGCACTATATACCAGTAGCAAGAAATGAGGGTATTTATAACCCCAATATATTCTTTGAATTCCCAGTCAGACAATGGCACTATATACCAGTAGCAAGAAATGAGGGTATTTGTAACCCCAATATATTCTTTGAATTCCCAGTCAGACAATGGCACTATATACCAGTAGCAAAAATTGTGGGTGCACGTAACCCCAATATATTCTTTGAATTACCAGTCAGAAACTGGCACTATATGGCAGTAGCAAGAAATGAGGGTATTTGTAACCCTAATATATTCTTTGAATTCCCAGTCAGACAATGGCACTATATACCAGTAGCAAAAATTGTGGGTGCACGTAACCCCAATATATTCTTTGAATTCCCAGTGAGACAATGGCACTATATACCAGTAGCAAGAAATGAGGGTATTTATAACCCCAATATATTCTTTGAATTCCCAGTCAGACAATGGCACTATATACCAGTAGCAAGAAATGAGGGTATTTGTAACCCCAATATATTCTTTGAATTCCCAGTCAGACAATGGCACTATATACCAGTAGCAAATATTGTGGGTGCACGTAACCCCAATATATTCTTTGAATTACCAGTCAGAAACTGGCACTATATGGCAGTAGCAAGAAATGAGGGTATTTGTAACCCCAATATATTCTTTGAATTCCCAGTCAGACAATGGCACTATATACCAGTAGCAAAAATTGTGGGTGCACGTAACCCCAATATATTCTTTGAATTCCCAGTGAGACAATGGCACTATATACCAGTAGCAAGAAATGAGGGTATTTATAACCCCAATATATTCTTTGAATTCCCAGTCAGACAATGGCACTATATACCAGTAGCAAGAAATGAGGGTATTTATAACCCCAATATATTCTTTGAATTCCCAGTCAGACAATGGCACTATATACCAGTAGCAAGAAATGAGGGTATTTATAACCCCAAAATATTTTTTGAATTACCAGTCAGAAACTGGCACTATATGGCAGTAGCAAGAAATGAGGGTATTTGTAACCCCAATATATTCTTTGAATTCCCAGTCAGACAATGGCACTATATACCAGTAGCAAGAAATGAGGGTATTTGTAACCCCAATATATTCTTTGAATTCCCAGTCAGACAATGGCACTATATACCAGTAGCAAAAATTGTGGGTGCACGTAACCCCAATATATTCTTTGAATTACCAGTCAGAAACTGGCACTATATGGCAGTAGCAAGAAATGAGGGTATTTGTAACCCCAATATATTCTTTGAATTCCCAGTCAGACAATGGCACTATATACCAGTAGCAAAAATTGTGGGTGCACGTAACCCCAATATATTCTTTGAATTCCCAGTGAGACAATGGCACTATATACCAGTAGCAAGAAATGAGGGTATTTATAACCCCAATATATTCTTTGAATTCCCAGTCAGACAATGGCACTATATACCAGTAGCAAGAAATGAGGGTATTTGTAACCCCAATATATTCTTTGAATTCCCAGTCAGACAATGGCACTATATACCAGTAGCAAGAAATGAGGGTATTTGTAACCCCAATATATTCTTTGAATTCCCAGTCAGACAATGGCACTATATACCAGTAGCAAGAAATGAGGGTATTTGTAACCCCAATATATTCTTTGAATTCCCAGTCAGACAATGGCACTATATACCAGTAGCAAAAATTGTGGGTGCACGTAACCCCAATATATTCTTTGAATTCCCAGTGAGACAATGGCACTATATACCAGTAGCAAGAAATGAGGGTATTTATAACCCCAATATATTCTTTGAATTCCCAGTCAGACAATGGCACTATATACCAGTAGCAAGAAATGAGGGTATTTGTAACCCCAATATATTCTTTGAATTCCCAGTCAGACAATGGCACTATATACCAGTAGCAAAAATTGTGGGTGCACGTAACCCCAATATATTCTTTGAATTCCCAGTCAGACAATGGCACTATATACCAGTAGCAAGAAATGAGGGTATTTATAACCCCAATATATTCTTTGAATTCCCAGTCAGACAATGGCACTATATACCAGTAGCAAGAAATGAGGGTATTTATAACCCCAATATATTCTTTGAATTACCAGTCAGAAACTGGCACTATATGGCAGTAGCAAGAAATGAGGGTATTTGTAACCCCAATATATTCTTTGAATTCCCAGTCAGACAATGGCACTATATACCAGTAGCAAAAATTGTGGGTGCACGTAACCCCAATATATTCTTTGAATTACCAGTCAGAAACTGGCACTATATGGCAGTAGCAAGAAATGAGGGTATTTGTAACCCCAATATATTCTTTGAATTCCCAGTCAGACAATGGCACTATATACCAGTAGCAAAAATTGTGGGTGCACGTAACCCCAATATATTCTTTGAATTCCCAGTGAGACAATGGCACTATATACCAGTAGCAAGAAATGAGGGTATTTATAACCCCAATATATTCTTTGAATTCCCAGTCAGACAATGGCACTATATACCAGTAGCAAGAAATGAGGGTATTTGTAACCCCAATATATTCTTTGAATTCCCAGTCAGACAATGGCACTATATACCAGTAGCAAAAATTGTGGGTGCACGTAACCCCAATATATTCTTTGAATTACCAGTCAGAAACTGGCACTATATGGCAGTAGCAAGAAATGAGGGTATTTGTAACCCCAATATATTCTTTGAATTCCCAGTCAGACAATGGCACTATATACCAGTAGCAAAAATTGTGGGTGCACGTAACCCCAATATATTCTTTGAATTCCCAGTGAGACAATGGCACTATATACCAGTAGCAAGAAATGAGGGTATTTATAACCCCAATATATTCTTTGAATTCCCAGTCAGACAATGGCACTATATACCAGTAGCAAGAAATGAGGGTATTTATAACCCCAATATATTCTTTGAATTCCCAGTCAGACAATGGCACTATATACCAGTAGCAAGAAATGAGGGTATTTGTAACCCCAATATATTCTTTGAATTCCCAGTCAGACAATGGCACTATATACCAGTAGCAAAAATTGTGGGTGCACGTAACCCCAATATATTCTTTGAATTCCCAGTCAGACAATGGCACTATATACCAGTAGCAAAAATTGTGGGTGCACGTAACCCCAATATATTCTTTGAATTCCCAGTCAGACAATGGCACTATATACCAGTAGCAAGAAATGAGGGTATTTATAAACCCAATATATTCTTTGAATTCCCAGTCAGACAATGGCACTATATACCAGTAGCAAGAAATGAGGGTATTTATAACCCCAATATATTCTTTGAATTACCAGTCAGAAACTGGCACTATATGGCAGTAGCAAGAAATGAGGGTATTTGTAACCCCAATATATTCTTTGAATTCCCAGTCAGACAATGGCACTATATACCAGTAGCAAGAAATGAGGGTATTTGTAACCCCAATATATTCTTTGAATTCCCAGTCAGACAATGGCACTATATACCAGTAGCAAAAATTGTGGGTGCACGTAACCCCAATATATTCTTTGAATTCCCAGTCAGACAATGGCACTATATACCAGTAGCAAAAATTGTGGGTGCACGTAACCCCAATATATTCTTTGAATTACCAGTCAGAAACTGGCACTATATGGCAGTAGCAAGAAATGAGGGTATTTGTAACCCCAATATATTCTTTGAATTCCCAGTCAGACAATGGCACTATATACCAGTAGCAAAAATTGTGGGTGCACGTAACCCCAATATATTCTTTGAATTCCCAGTGAGACAATGGCACTATATACCAGTAGCAAGAAATGAGGGTATTTATAACCCCAATATATTCTTTGAATTCCCAGTCAGACAATGGCACTATATACCAGTAGCAAGAAATGAGGGTATTTATAACCCCAATATATTCTTTGAATTACCAGTCAGAAACTGGCACTATATGGCAGTAGCAAGAAATGAGGGTATTTGTAACCCCAATATATTCTTTGAATTCCCAGTCAGACAATGGCACTATATACCAGTAGCAAGAAATGAGGGTATTTGTAACCCCAATATATTCTTTGAATTCCCAGTCAGACAATGGCACTATATACCAGTAGCAAAAATTGTGGGTGCACGTAACCCCAATATATTCTTTGAATTACCAGTCAGAAACTGGCACTATATGGCAGTAGCAAGAAATGAGGGTATTTGTAACCCCAATATATTCTTTGAATTCCCAGTCAGACAATGGCACTATATACCAGTAGCAAGAAATGAGGGTATTTATAACCCCAATATATTCTTTGAATTCCCAGTCAGACAATGGCACTATATACCAGTAGCAAGAAATGAGGGTATTTATAACCCCAATATATTCTTTGAATTACCAGTCAGAAACTGGCACTATATGGCAGTAGCAAGAAATGAGGGTATTTGTAACCCCAATATATTCTTTGAATTCCCAGTCAGACAATGGCACTATATACCAGTAGCAAGAAATGAGGGTATTTGTAACCCCAATATATTCTTTGAATTCCCAGTCAGACAATGGCACTATATACCAGTAGCAAAAATTGTGGGTGCACGTAACCCCAATATATTCTTTGAATTACCAGTCAGAAACTGGCACTATATGGCAGTAGCAAGAAATGAGGGTATTTGTAACCCCAATATATTCTTTGAATTCCCAGTCAGACAATGGCACTATATACCAGTAGCAAAAATTGTGGGTGCACGTAACCCCAATATATTCTTTGAATTCCCAGTGAGACAATGGCACTATATACCAGTAGCAAGAAATGAGGGTATTTGTAACCCCAATATATTCTTTGAATTCCCAGTCAGACAATGGCACTATATACCAGTAGCAAAAATTGTGGGTGCACGTAACCCCAATATATTCTTTGAATTACCAGTCAGAAACTGGCACTATATGGCAGTAGCAAGAAATGAGGGTATTTGTAACCCCAATATATTCTTTGAATTCCCAGTCAGACAATGGCACTATATACCAGCAGCAAAAATTGTGGGTGCACGTAACCCCAATATATTCTTTGAATTCCCAGTGAGACAATGGCACTATATACCAGTAGCAAGAAATGAGGGTATTTATAACCCCAATATATTCTTTGAATTCCCAGTCAGACAATGGCACTATATACCAGTAGCAAGAAATGAGGGTATTTGTAACCCCAATATATTCTTTGAATTACCAGTCAGACAATGGCACTATATACCAGTAGCAAAAATTGTGGGTGCACGTAACCCCAATATATTCTTTGAATTCCCAGTGAGACAATGGCACTATATACCAGTAGCAAGAAATGAGGGTATTTATAACCCCAATATATTCTTTGAATTCCCAGTCAGACAATGGCACTATATACCAGTAGCAAGAAATGAGGGTATTTATAACCCCAATATATTCTTTGAATTACCAGTCAGAAACTGGCACTATATGGCAGTAGCAAGAAATGAGGGTATTTGTAACCCCAATATATTCTTTGAATTCCCAGTCAGACAATGGCACTATATACCAGTAGCAAGAAATGAGGGTATTTGTAACCCCAATATATTCTTTGAATTCCCAGTCAGACAATGGCACTATATACCAGTAGCAAAAATAGTGGGTGTATATAGCCCCAATTCTATTGCTAGGGGACTTGCAGGGTATTTCTGAGGTGAAGGTGGGGGGGCACACCGTTGGAACGGGGATTTGGGGTGTATATATGGGGTATATGGGAATACACTGTCAGTGTGTTCCATTCAGGATCCTGGGAAAGCTGGGTTGCGGCGATTGAGCCCGTCAGTGCCACGTTACACTGACAAGCTTCTCCCTGGAATTGAAGTTATATGTAAGCCCAATATATTCTTTGAATTCCCAGTGAGACAATGGCACTATATGGCAGTAGCAAAAATAGTGGGTGTATATAGCCCCAATTCTATTGCTAGGGGACTTGCAGGGTATTTCTGGGGTGAAGGTGGGGGGGCACACCGTTGGAACGGGTATCGGGGGTATATATCGGGTATACGGGAATACACTGACAGTGTATTCCATTCAGGATCCTGGGAAAGCTGGGTTGCGGCGATTGAGCCCGTCAGTGCCACGTTACACTGACGAGCTTCTCCCTGGAATTTAGCTCTTATAAGAGCTGTTGGTTGTCTTCTCCTTCCTATCCTAGCCTGTCCCTGCCTACCCAGAATCTAACCCCTAGCTAACTGGACGGAAACCTCCGTCCCCGGTGAATTGCAAGCTCAGAATGACGCGAAGCTGGGCGTCGCTGTTCTTTTAAATTAGAGGTCACATGTTTTCGGCAGCCAATGGGTTTTGCCTACTTTTTTCAACGTCACCGGTGTCGTAGTTCCTGTCCCACCTACCCTGCGCTGTTATTGGAGCAAAAAAGGCGCCAGGGAAGGTGGGAGGGGAATCGAGTAATGGCGCACTTTACCACGCGGTGTTCGATTCGATTCGAACATGCCGAACAGCCTAATATCCGATCGAACATGAGTTCGATAGAACACTGTTCGCTCATCTCTATCTATCATCATTAACTGTCCCTCACTCTCATCCTGTGATGGATCAGAGTAACGGGCATTAAATAACGGTAATATGAACCTACCATAACACAGATAAATATTATCATTTAGTAGGTTACAATGTAACACGAAACCCACTACAACAACATTAAACCTAATAATCCTCATGTAACGGGCCTAATCACAGTGTATATTTATTTGGACTGCTGGAGCTAAAGATGGAGAAATTACTTTTAAAACCAACGTCTGAATTTGTTCATATTATTTTTCCTCAAGAGTCATGTGACAAATGAACATATAAATCAAAGCTAAAATGTTTATCTTGTGGGAAACACTGACCTTGGATAGCCACTATTGCACAGATCTGAGAAGAACTTTAAGGGCTAAAAACCTCCTGGCTTATTTTGGTCCTGAAAAAAACCGCTTCCTAATTAGGAAGCTTTTTTTTTGACATTGCCAGGCTTTTTTTGGAGCTTTTTTTTGTAAAAACCGCTTCCAAAAAAAGCCAGGCTGTTTTCCCCTCCCATAGAAGTGAATGGGCTAAAAAAAACCGCAAAAAACGCGCTGAAAAAAACCTGCGCTGTTTTTGCCTCCCATTCACTTCTATTGCTTTCTTCAGGCGGAAAACGCCTGAAGAAAGGTCATGTCGCTTCTTTTTTCTGCTAGCTGAAAAATAACTAGCAGAAAAAAAAAGCTAGTGGAAAAAAAAGCTAGCGGAAAAAAAAAGCTAGCTGTTCACATAGGGCTCCATTGTAAAGGGGCTGATTTTGAAGCGAAATCCGCTGTCAAAAAACTCCCCTTTGCCCACGTGTGAACTAGCCCTTAGTCTACATTAGTGCAGTAATAAATCCTGCTCCATGGATTGTAATTCTTTGTTCATGAAGACTTGTATAAATATGGGAAGAAAAGAAATCAAACTTCTATTCCATTTATAAGCTATTAATGGTGTGACATAAACTCCACCTTCTATTAACAGTAAATGGGAGATTAATGGTAGTGGAAGTGACAGGGGGAAAAAGAATCTCTAGTACCTGCAAACCACCGACTAGCGGTCACCGACTAATCTGCTCATTGCATTGTGCAGTCCTGTATAGTAGCTTCATGGCACTTTGTGTCCTTTTTTTGGGTGATCTGTGATCTAGATCAATGTAGGACTGTTTGTTTTATCCATTTTAACCATAACTAAAGGTCTATCTTTAAAGTGATAGCACTCCTATTCTTTGTCTCTTTGGAGTAGTTCATATTTTAAGAACGGCTCACACATTGCAGAAATACAAATCTGGTTCATGGGTTGGAAATCCGCAGCAGAAGCAAAAAACTGGATACGATTTTAACAAACCTCATTCATACGCTGCAGAAAATTTCTGTTTCATGTTAATTTACATTGTGGACAACAAAACCCAATTATTATAAATTTTACCCTAAAATATCCATTTCTAGATAAGATTAAAATAAAATCAGCACTTTAAAACATCTCCATACCCACCGTAATTTCTGCCCTCCTGGCGTTCTCTTCTATGTCATCTCTTCCATGCTGGCCTTCGTATATTCAGACTTCATCAATGATATGTCAACACAGGCCCCCATTGAAGGTTGAAAGCCATAGGTAAAGCTGCAGCATTGATTGGCATGCTGCAGGTTTCCCATCTTACCTCTTGCGCTTCCCTAGCCTCATATAGTTATACCACAGACTGATTTGATGCCAGGTATTTGCTGAATTTAGGGCACGCTGTGAATCTTCATATGGAGAAGTTAAATTCTGAATCCTGTTATTGATTACTTCTATAAGTAAGAATGGCTTTGTAATTGCGGGCATACATCACGGCGGTATAAATCAGTAATACACTTCTTAATTAAAGTATGTATTTTTGCCTGTGACACATTAATTATCTATTTATGCATTCCAATGACGCTAACAATTTCTCATATGATTAAATTCGTCTGAAACAGGACCTTAAAAGGCAGATAAAACACTTCTCACATATTTTCAATGTGCGCTCATTTGCAGTGCATCTAGTTTTATTTTTAAGCAAAGAAAGCACATTGTTATTAATGCATTCTTCTGATTCCAACGTAATCTTTGGGTCTAAACTGAGATGTTGGACACCTGTCTCCATGGCAGACAGTCTCGATGTTGGGGATATTGTGTCCAGCTGTCACTAAAGTACATGTGTTCCAGCTCGTAGTTATCTATACTATGTATTACTACTTGGCTGCACAAGATGATTTTCCATCTATCTATTAAAGAGGTTTTCCAGGACTAAACTATTCATGACCTACTCTTAGAATAGGTCATTGATATCAGATCAGTGGGGTCAGACACCCAGAACCCCTACAGATCAGCTGATCAAAGTACTGGAGAAGTTCAGGAAGTAGAGGCCACAGCACTTGTTAAAAAGCTGCTGTCTTTTCAAACCCAGGTTTTGGACCTCCAACAGTTTAATATTGGTGACCTATCCTCACAATAGACCATCAGTATCCCTACATTCTGGCTAAGTTGGCACCCAAAAACTGGTGTTCTTCATTTGTATATATTATGCATCTTTTAAGGATCACAATAATATAGTGAGAGTTTCTAGAAAAGGAAACTCAAAATGTCCCAAAATAGACAAAAAAGTATAATGTAAATTGTTGGTCTAAAAGTAGGCCAACCACGAGGTGGTGTAAGGGCCCGTTCACATGGAGTAAACGCGTGTGTATTTTGCTCAAATACATGCACGTTTACTCCGTGTGAACGGGCCCTAAGAAAGAAAAATGTTTAACAAGCCCAGCAATATGTGCCAAACCTATCACACAGTACGTGGCATTGTGATAAATTTCACACATCTTCTCCTTAACTGGTTTATTTGTATGTTGTCTAAACCTAAAGGGGTTATCCTACTTTTCAAAATAGATATCCTATACATAGGATAAGACATCAATTTTCAGCAGGGGTCTATGCAGATGAGCTGTTACTCTCCTGTGCTCACTTGCTGCACTTTTAACCCTTTCACTGCCAAGCACGTAGCTCTACGTCCTCCCAGGGTGTCACTTGCCTAGCCGAGGACGTAGCTTCTACGTTCTTAATTCTAATGCCCATATCTCAGGACTCGTTTGGCCTATGAAGATAATTTTAGATTCATTTTAAAGATGATAATCTCATCTTTAAAATGATACCAAGTTCTTCACGTTAACCCTTACTGTGCCAAAGCGATTCACTGTTGAAAACGCTATTGGGGATTTAGATCTCATTGAAGATCTCAATTCCTGACAGCGTTTTTAACAGCAATTCACTAAAGATATGAAGATCTTGGTGTCATTTTAAAGATGAGATTCTTTCCTCAGTGCTTTTAAGAGAAAGTTCACAGAGTTTTCCTCTGCGGACTTTCTCTTAACATTATATCTACTGGATAACCATTGGCGTTTCCGTAGATATAATTGACATGCTGCGATCTTTTCCGTAAAGTGGGGATGGGATTTGCATGAATCCCATCCACTTTGCTTGCACTGTACAATGCTGCGATTTTTCCCACAGCATCTCCACTGCGGGCAAATAGCGGCGTTTCCGGTCCGTGGGGCCCCGGCTTAAGATGCCAGGAGAGAAACTGTTTCACAGGAGTTTTTTGAGAAACGGAGATGTGTGGGGGATTGTTGCCTACAGGTAACACTGTGCACGTTGGAACAAAAATGTAACTATATGGTGTAACATAGCAGATTGATAAAATGGCATGTATTGATAAAATGGATGGAGTTAGTATGCTCCCTCGTGAACAAAATACAAAGTACAAAAATGACAGACAAAAAATTAGTAAGTAATATAAATTTATATAGCGTTATCTTTTTATACACTCTGGCGCTGATAAAACCTGCAGCGCACAGTGTGCTATGAGCAATAATCCTGCAGAATGTCAATTATTGTTGCGGTGGCTTACAGACAGGGGTGTAACTAGCAAAGTCTGGTCCCTTTAGCAAACTTTTGACTTGGGCGCCTTCACCCCAACACTGCATAGTGCCTTTCCTGGCCCCCATACAGTAAAATATTCCCTTTAGCCTGTACTATTAACCATGGTCATGGGATAGGAGTTCAATAGTTTAGTTTCTAATGACGAAGCACAATATTATCTTTTACATTAGTAATGAAAGCTTTATATATTATGGTAAAAAACAACCTTGAGCGCATCTGTTAAGGTACTTTGCCTCTATCACAAGTAGCACATATTTCATGAGGGCTTCGCTTACCTGATTTTTATGGATCCAATATTAATTTTACAGAAATGAGCTGAGTAATTATAGAGAGTCCTTTATTGCAAGGAGTAAATGTTATTACACATAAAACAGTAGCGTCAGATATCTGAACACAGGAAATAAGAAATGACAGATCACAGGCACATCCATCACTAGGCCCTTTTTACTATATAATTGTTTTAATTAGTATTTTGCTGTTTTCGGTCTTTGGCTTGTATTTTTGAAGTCACAAAATTGTGAATCCAGTTACTACATGTCTTCAATGAAAAGTTATTAATGTAAAAGTTACGCAGTTACGAACATCATAAAAAGTGATGTGATTAGGGTGGGAACTGTGATACTACACTGTCCCGAGCCAATCCATTATAAACGCTGGATTAAATCCTAGTGATTTATGTAGTATAACTTCTTTAGTCACCCAACTGTGATCTCTAGTGGCCAACAAAGAGATCATACTAGTATATACCAAATCTTACTATCGTAGTTCTATAGCACTGCACACAATCCCATTGAGTTGTAAGGGCCATTCTAAAATAAACTATTCATAGTTGAGACTCTCAGCGATCAGCCCCAATATGCAAGTAAGCACAAAAGTGTTTCATTCCCTTGCAGTGCCATCACTACATGAAGAATTGAATGATTTACATTGAATGCAATTAGCTGTTGTATAGTACAGGTCCTCCAGAAAGAGGGGGGCTCTGTGTTGTATCTGATGTCTACACCAACTAAAAGAACGATGTTCTATATTAATAAAAAAAACACTTTAATACATTGCTTGTCCTATCAATTCATCCTGACAATCATTATACCAGCGCCGAGTTACTTAAGTGAGAAAGTCCTGTGAATTGTACGCTGGTCTTCCTATTGTCAGAGCTGGCGGTAGATGTACCAGGATTATTAAGAAGCTGTGGACTCTGCGGAAATCTAGAGTAGATATTTGGCATAGATTTCAGGTATAACAGGCATATGTTATAGTTATCTGCCAGGTTGAGGCCTCCCCACCCCAGCATGCTTCTCTGCCCAGTTTTCTCAAAGGTGGTGAGCATGTTAAAAAATGGACAAATCAGCAAATTTTTTGAGCAAACATATATGCAACTTAAAATACACCACTTTTGCACCACAAACAGCTATAGTAACTTCTAAATTACTAATAGATTAATAATTACTAATAAATATGGGATGTTTTCTCAATAATACATATTGTGTAGTCAGGGGTGAACCTGCCCCTTTCGCCGCCCGAGGCGAACGACAGAAAGCCGCCCGCCCCCGGGAGGAGGGGCGGAGTGGAGGGGGCGTGGCGGAGCAGCAGAGCTAAGTGAAGGGGGCGTGGCTTAGTGGCGTTCGCAGGCAGAGAGCAGGCACGAAGAGGACCTGCTCTCTGCCTGAGCGTGAGGGGAGGCTGCTGGAGCAGCGCCGCTCCAGTGGCCTCCCCAATCCACCACGCGGTGCTAAGCCAGTCCAGGACTGGCCCAGTTAGTCATGGGAATTTCACCTCTTTTCAGTGACCTGGATGACGTATCATTGGTGTCACTCACTGAAAAGAACTAACTCTTTAGGTCCCAACAGCTCCCTATTTATACTTGCCTGGACTCTGCAGACAGCCATGATAAAGGTGTCTAGTGGTGACACAAATGTTTAGGGGTAAGGTTGGCAGTCTGCAGAGCTGTCTCTTTCACGAACAACACATGACTACACCTGTTTTCCTCCATGGTCACTACCCATGATACTTACAGTTCAGGGGACATTAGAGTACGGAGAGCATTTGTCACGTGACTTGTGATGTTTTCTATTTTGCGGATTATGTGATCACAATACAAAGTGTCAGTAAATCCGTTACTATAGACTGGAGATGACATAGCCCTATATCAGTCCTGTATTCCTGGGTATTTTTGAGGTGGAAAACATATTAGTACATTTATTACTAAAGGGGATCTCCAAGACTTTAATACAGATGACCCATACTGATAATAGGTGATTAATATCTGATCGAGAAGGGACATACATGACTAATGGACATGACACAGTTATGATGAAGTCTTGAACAAGCGCCTCAGCCTCTTTAGAGTCAGAGCTCCCCCAATCTGATACTGATGACTTATTCTACGGACACCTGATTGCTATAAAAGCCTAAAAAAAAAACCTTAATACATCATAGACAACATGTTACATAAGATGTATTGTAGAAAACTCTGCTTCTCTAGGCACAAAGGTGTAACTCTATGTAATGAAGCAAATTAATATGTTTATTACAGCTCTATAGAAACACATATATATGTGTGTACAATACATTTCAATAATTACAATGTACCTTATAACATTGATTTCATCATCATCATCGTCATCATCATCATTATTATTATTAATCATAGTCTGATGACTAGCAGATACCAGTATAGCAGTTTACAGCCTATACGCCAATCCTATTACGCAATGACACAATGTTTGTAGAGCAGAACATCCAAACATTGTTAAATATTAGGTGTGACATGCGAGTAATTATACAATTAAAGTAATGGTTTTCCTGTTTCTTCTCTGCAGTTCCTACAGAGATTTAGAAGTGCGAGCATTGTGTAACAAGACTAGAGAACGCTAGAAAGGATTTATTATTATTGCCGCCAATGGCTGTTTCAATGCATTCGTTTTTATGTCTATGTGTGTTTGATAGTCAACCAAATGCCTGAGGCTTACTCGTATCTGCCAAGATGGCAGAAGCCCAAATGTGATTACCCTAGCAGTTTTCTGGAAGATTTAGCACTGCATTTTAATAGCATCATACACTATAAATGTGTCTGGAAAAGAAATTGAACAGACATGCATGTCACGTAATATCCCACCCCCTCCCGTGATATAAACTATCTCCAGTGAGGAGGAATGTACTGTCTGGAGTGAAAACCTAAAAACACTATTACAAAAAGTCTACCCGCGATTGGTGGAACCGTGCCTGGGAACAGCTCAGACGCCCCCACTCCCCCCGTTCCCATTACACTGTGTCACTGTATGGTTATTACTTGTAGGTGGAGCAGGCAAATCAATTATACAAGACTCTATGTTGTCAGCTTCTCCTTATCACATATGGTAATCTTACGTCTCATAAATAGTAAATCTAGCTCACATAAGAAACATGGAACTGATCTTTTTTTTTATTTTGAAAAATGAAGAATTGATCGTACGTCTGCAATTTACTAGGACTTGTAAACCTGAGGCACATACAGTGTATCCAGTGAGGGAAAGAGACAGGATCAATAAGTCACCATTATTGTAATACTTACATGGACATCCACTTTGTCAAGCTACTAAAGGAGTTTTTTACACTGTTGTGAAAAATAAGATTAGGATAGGTCATCAATATGTGAAAAGTGTATGGCCAACCCCCAGCCCCGCACTGATCAGCTCTCAGGGCTTCTACAGGGCTTGTTACTATATACTGTATACAGCCAGTAGGAGATGGTTCTTCTGATTGCGATTATCTTGTCCCTTTACCTTATTGCATGAACTAGAGCTGTATGGTGGTCATTGAGCAGCATCATTGGTTCATTCTCAGTGTCATAGAGGTCTCTGAAGTGATATCTCTACAATCAGTACGTTATGGCATGTACTTGTAATATGCAAATATATGGTAATTTTGGCAAACCACTTTAACCAATAGATACAGACACTGTAGCAGAGGACCCCTGTGCAATAATGTGTTTAGGCTTGTTGCAAATGTATTGGCCCCTTGCTCTCCAATATCTCATCATTGAACACATGCTTCTTCCTTATGTCTCCCTAACAATCTGTCAGTAATTGTGAACTGTACAGTATACCTCACTAGCTAAGTTCTTTGTATGCAAACACTGGAAACCAATGGAATTGTATCCAGTGTTTACATCCAGAAAAT
This sequence comes from Leptodactylus fuscus, assembly GCF_031893055.1. NCBI lineage: Eukaryota > Metazoa > Chordata > Amphibia > Anura > Leptodactylidae > Leptodactylus > Leptodactylus fuscus. The sequence continues at coordinate 68,725,148 of NC_134266.1, forward strand.
ATATTTAATATTTGCTATACCAAATTTTTGACAAACTTCCCATAAATTTAGGTGAATTTGGGGCTCTAGAAACCCAACATGTATGGCTCAATTTTGGTGAAGTTGGTGGGACATTATTGTATTGTATATAAAATAAATGGTCAGGCTTTTATGGTATATTTCCCATACCATTAAGGCAATAGGACATGTAAATACGTATGATCCCAACATTCACTACACTAGAGGTCCTTATACCGTCATCCCAGCACACTGCACAACTATAGTGAGAAGCAATGTGAATGGAGCAGTGGTTACTAATGTACTTTACTGTTATTTACCCAGCAGGACGACTGGATAGGGGATATATGTTTCTTGTGACATAACCCTTTTAATGGTTGAAAACCCCATTTAAGGACTTAGATGTAGCACAATTGACAAATGATGTAGCAAAAAATAGAAAATAAACCCCAAATCCTGAATATTATTCTACAGGCCAGGGATTTACTATGAACTGAAATTGAAGGGGTTGAAGTTCAAGTTCACTTATAGCTAGTGATATCTGCCCCCCCCCCCCCGACTAATAGAACTGTCATTACAGCTCCTAGGGGGGATGTCAAGCATTTTTCCAGCCTCTTGAATAGCGAATCGATCCAATTGTGCTGTTTACAAGGCAGATTTGCTGTTTAGCTGAGTGACAGGAACAGTTAGAGCCTCTTGTCCGCTTGAATGCGGATGAACTGCAATCCCAGACATGGCCTCTCAATAGGAGTGGTGCCGTTTCTGGAAAGAACTGAGCCTTTATTTTAATCCTACCGGTCAACTATTCATTTCAAGCAAAGGTATAGTCTGGCTAATGTAAGTCTATTTCTCAGCATATATGCCATGCATAGTGCTCAGACACAGTGTGAACCTAGCTTTCAATACATTTGATCTGACATTTCCATAGAACTGTGTACCTGTGACTCCCTTCAACTTGTACGTGAAGTAGAAGACTAGATCTACTATATAATTATTGCTACCCAGCCATCATCTATGTAATTTCCAATGCTGCACATCACATATCTATTGTATTCACTATTTCATTAGCTTGTTTTTTAATAACCGCCTTCACACATAGAAAACTATTTTGACATTTATAATATTTACCTCACTATGTTCCTAGTGGAAAATATCATTACAGTAAGTATATTTAATTTCTTTTTCATAATATGTCACATCCTGAATAGGATATAAAGCGATCTTCTGGTTTACAACCAAAACTTGTACAATAAATGCATAATGTATAGTTAAAGGGGCATTTCTGGGATTTTAATATTTATGACCTTTCCTTAGGACGTATCAATTGTTTGAAGGGATAACAAGAGTTGGGTCATCGCTGCGGTCTCTTCGCTGAATACCAAGCAAAGTGCTATACATTGCATAGTGGTTGTGTTTGGTATTGCCGCTCAATCCCATTCATCTGAACTGTGATCAGGCCATGTGACAAAGGGGACGTCAAAGCCCTTGCCTTTATTATAAGTCTGCATCATCCCCTATTCTTTGTATATGGAGACACATATATCCGATACTGATGATCTGCCCAGCTTTTATATCAAAAAGATAATCTGGCGCCTTTGGAGTCCATTGGAGATCACAGGAGAAGTCCAGCAAACCTGACTGTTCTATTTCATTTCTATCTGGCAATGTCAGAAATAAAATAAGGGATACCCAATGGACCCCATTATAGTAAATCATCAGGCAAATCCGTCTTGAGTGTTTAATCCAGAAGAATGTATTAACAACGCAAATTTGAATGTAGCTTTACAGACCTTGTGATCTAGAAAACTTTATAGGAACAGGGCAGAAGTCCTGACATGTTGGCGTAGTAAATACTAGCATTTCCCATGAAATAACAATGGCTGACACACGTTTTCTGCCAGGTCTCTTTTATTCCTCCTGGAAATGTATCAATAAATTGACAACTTGGTGCTTCCATTCCCCTTGTCTAGGGGGTGTATTCTTCTATTCCCAGCCACTATCTATTAAGTGCCGACATTGTGATATTGACATTGTGAGGAATAGTAATGGGAAATTGTCTAGTCTAGTCTAATGTCTTATTGGAATTCTGGTGAAGAAAGTGAGATATTTACAATAACGCAAATAATTTTCCTTAGGGTGATTCTATTGGTTTTGCTGCACCCCATATGAATTATTGGCTGCTAGTATTAATGACTAAAATGACTAAAACAGCTTGAAGCAGATCTGATACATTTCCATCAATAACAACCTATACATGAGTACAATAGACATAATGGTAATAATCATTTGTGTTCAGAGTTATTGAGAACTTCTGTCCCTATTGAAAGTTATTTGGTAGGTTTGCAAATCATTTTTATTAGGGGTCCTCTCAGGACTCTTGTCCCTAAGGGTAAAGCCCCACATAGCGAGCGACAACAAAAAATCTAAAAGATAGTCAATAAAATTTTCCTCTGCAAACTTCTGCCCCTAATATACCTATATGGAAAACATCTCCGCAGGTATAATTGACATGGTTCAATTTTCAAAAACACAAATGTTTTTGAAAATGCGGATTTTCCATTGCAGATTTTTTTTATCCACATTGTGTGGATGGGATTAGCCAAACTCCCATCCACTTTGCAGGTACTGTAAAATGCAGTGGTTTTTGCGGTGGCGTTTCCACTGTTAGCAAAACACGGCATTTTCGCAACATGGGGTCCTGACATTAAAGGGGTATTCCAATCTCAAGGATCCTATTTATGAAGTAGCTTATGTAATTTGAAAACTTTTCTAAATATATTCCTTTAGAAATCTTGTTTTGCTTTCCTGCTATGTGAACTTATTACTCTCATTGTTTACACAGTATTTCCCTAACCACGGACCTGTGAGATAGGACAAGTGATGTCGCTTACTCAGTGCTGACAGGACAATCAGTTCAGCTAACTGCAGTTTGCTGATAAAGCGGAGTCTGTTATCTCTCTATGTAAACACACAGATAACACTGAGTCCGTTCTCTACAAGCATCTGCATATTATCTGATCTGTATAAGTATTGTGATACTTCATATTGTCCCGTTCAGCAAGCTGGGGGAAGGGGGAATACAGGACGTTAGAAGAAGAGGCAGCAGGCAAACTGTTGAAACAGTGAGATGGGAAAACCCTTTTAAGCTGGTCAAGTACATCATTCTTTTGTCAGTCAAAATGCCCGACTTTGGCAAACAATTTATCCAACAGTTGCTCGAAAATATTAGTGTTTGGCATGACCAGCTGCTTCTAGCCGATTATCAGCCAACTTGTGCAGACTAAACTGGCCCCCTCGATTGGCCATTCATACAAACAATCTCACTATATCAATCCAATGCAGCATCATGGCCATCTAAAAACTTCGCCATATGCACCCTACAGATGGATTTAAGTACATCATGACTACCACATGCACCAGTAATAATACAACTTGTAAGAAGTCAGTAATAGCAGCAGGAAACATAATGATGTTCCAGCCAGAGATGTAATTTACATGAACCATAGAAATGAAAATATATTCTTAATTCTGAGTTATACAATGAATACCATTAGTATGTGAAAATAGCTGCTATTGTCTGCTAATAATTAGAACTGTGTTAATTATCTATGTACAGTACACTACAGTCCTCAGGGTGAGAATTTCACTAGCTGAAATACTGAGTGCCTTAAAGGCACATTCAGACTAAAGTCTCTCCAACCTACATTTACTGTGCAGGTTTCTCCTTTAAGATTACAATGAAATGACAGAATTATATGCTTCAATATTCTAGATCTAGAATACATCTAGAATACATTTTCGCAATAATATCACACATATTTTTAATTTTACAAATCTCCAATAACACCTACTGTATACAGCTATGAGATTTAAAGGGGCTGTCCGCTTCATTTATATTATTTAATATTGCTGCTAACATGGCCATAAACATAAATCAGTACTCGCCACTCTCTGGGCCTCCAATTCCAGCAACAACAACAGCTCTGTTCCTCTGTATACAGGTCCCTTGCCAGACATTATCACTGATGTACCATTTTTGTGGGTGGGGCCATTGCAGCCAATCACAGGCCACTGCAGTGACCTCTTCACAAATAGCATATGACTGCTGCTGGCATTATGATTGGCTGAGGGGTCACCTAGCACAAACAGCAAAGGGACCTGTAGATGGAAATGGAGGCCCAGGGAGAGGTGAGTGCTGTATTTTTATGATTATGGCCTTAATAGAAACAGTGTTAAATAAAAAATTTTAAAATGATACAGATGACCCATTTAATACTTTTTTTTAGGTTACTCTTCTACATGTTACATGTTTTTTCCCTATTGTCCAAAATGGTCAGACTTCTAAAGGAAGTGATAATGATAATGGGTAAGGGGTTAGGCTCCTTTCAAAGAAACCCTCCCTATATCACCCTGGATAAGATTTGATTCAGTTTCTGGCACTGAATACAGTAAGATATAAGGATTTTGAACAAATCTCTACTATGGCTATATTCAGCCATGAACAGATATAGAAGTATATTAATAACTTGCTGATAATCCATTACTTTTCTTTGAAAGAATTTCAGGGATCTCTGAGAAATATTGCCTGTAATACGCTAAAATGTAAATAGCAATGGCTAGATATAGACTGCAATGTTTCAACTTATTTCAGGTTTTTCTAAAGCTTGGAGTAGATTTATCAAAACAACATAAAAAAATTGTCTGTGTTAACCATTTGCAACCAATCGCAGAGCAGGTTTCATATTATGAGAGCATTTTAAGACATTAAAGCTGAGCTCTGATTGGTTGTCATGGGCTATAAAGACAGTTTTGATAAATGAGGCACATTTTTCAATTTATATAAATCATTTTTTACGCATAAAAGAAGTGGAAAGTTAAAGGGGATTTACAGGATTAGGATAATGCTGATCAGGTGTTTGAAGGGGTCAAGGCCTTTATGTGAGCACCAAGACTTCTTCAGTTATTAAATTGGTCCAGCTACCGTACTTGCACTCCATCTTTATAGATATGCCATTCTGGGGAATGTGTGTCATTTTGATAACTTTATTAAAAAATTTTATAGGCTTGTTATAGGTTATATGTTTGCCTCAATAGGCAAACAGTTAAGAATGGTCAGAGGGCCTTCATAAGGCTCCTAGTTGTCATGATGACTGGATAGCTCTCGCAATCTTAGTAGAAGAACTGGAAGAGACAAAGGTGTATCTACTGATAGGCTACTTTTTTTTTACTTTAGAGACCATGATGAAAGGGTTAATACCAATGAGCTGAGCGGTCTCCATTCACCGGTAATACCACTAGGTCACCACTGAATAGAACTGGGAGGAAACTGTAGCAGATCCTAGTGATGACCAAGAAAAAGGACCATCCTTGTCATGTTACTACCAGCCTCAGCAGTGTGATAGGAAGATGCAGTTTTATACTGCCTGGGGTTTAAACAGGTTAGGACATAAAGTAGGTATTTTGCATGCACAGGTTGCAATATAACATCAGCATTGCAATGTCATACAATATTACATTCTTTCAGTGGTCCTTAACCGGGGTTCGATTGAACCCTAGGCCCTATGCACGGTTCATTTTGTGTACCAGTAAAAAACATATACCTATGTCTTGAATTTGGAAAAAAATCATATTTGATTTATCACTAAAGAAGGGTTCGGTGAATGTGCATATGAAACTGGTGGGTTCAGTACCTCAAACAAGGTTAAGAACCACTGCATTATATGATATCACATAACTGTTAAAAAAAGAAGTTTAAGGTTTCCATATGAGAAAAAAAAAGGTTGAACCCTTTATCCACCAATGCCATAGCTGCAAGTCACTGGTTGCACGGGGTTGTATAGAGAACATCATCAGGGGCAAACTGTTTCCATGGCAGCTAGGAGCCAGAATCAATGTGTAATACCGTAGAAGACCAGCAATCTTACTGATCTATAAAAGATCAGACCCCTTAGGGTGAAGTCTTCTAGAGAAGGGGTCCCCAACTGCCGGTCCGCGGACCAGAACCTGGCCACGGGGCATGTTGCACCGGTCCGCGTACCGGCGGCGAGGAGTCAGCAGCTGCTGTGGCGAGTGCCCGGTGTTGAGCCAGGACCCGCCAGCAGGCTCCACAACACTGACGCCCCATCCACACCCCTTCCCGCCCCCACCGGGCCATAGAAAAATTGTCTTGCTGAAACTGGTCCCGGGTGGAAAAAAGGTTGGGGACCACTGTCCTAGAGGGTCTAAACATAAAATTACAAACATAAAAAATACATAAATAGAAACAAATATAAAAATATAAAAGTTGAGATCACCCCCATTTCCTTACATTACATATAAAACAAAGAAATAAAAATGAACGTTAGGTACCCCCCGAACCTGATCATTTGATCATTTTCAAACTATTAAGATATAAAAGTATTTCTCCCATACAGTTAAGGTTACATAGTTACATAGTAGATGAGGTTGGATGAAGACATCAGTCCAACAAGTCCAACCTATAGCCTTACAATCCCTACAGTGTTAATCCAGAAGAAGGCAAAAAACCCCATGAGGTTCATGCCAATTGCCCCATTTCAGGGAAAAAAATCCTTCCCGACTCCAATCTGGCAGTCAGTATAAAACCCTGGATCAACGTGTCCTTAAAATCTAGAGTCCATAACCTGTAATATTTTTCACTTCAAGAAAGGCATCCAGGGCCTCTTTGAACTTGTTTAATGAATCCACCATCACCACTTCCTGGGGCAGAGAGTTCATGGGACAAAAGGGCCAGATCATCTGTTTGTCCCCTAAAAAAGTTTCATAAAAATGATCAAAATCTATTAGATTCCCCAACATGGTATCAAGAAAAAAAAAAACGACATCATATTCTGCAATAGATGCCCATGGCTAAGGCCCCATGTACCACGTAGTGAAATGAACAAAAAAAAAAAATGCTGCAGAAATAAATGCTGTGAAAACGCATTGCATTTTTTCAGCAGTGTTTTTTCTCTGCATTTTACTGCAACCTTACTAAAGATATAGTAGTAAAAATGCTTGCAATTCTGCAGCTAAAATTACAATTCAGATTTTTTTTTCAAAACCTAAGGCTATGGCCCCATGTTGCAAAAATGTGGTGAAAATGCAAAAGAAATGCTGTGGAAAAAATAGGCATTTTGCTACCTGGGGCCATAGCTTTAAGTTGGATGTGCATATAATATATTTATCTTCAGACCAACTAAGGGTCAGTGCACACAGAGTTTTTTGGCGCTGATTTTGACACTGAATCAGCCTCAAAATCAGCCTCCAAAAAAAGCCTCCCAATAGAATCTGAAGTTTGTACCGATCATGCACAGTAGATGATACTAAACTGAGCTGGATCAAGTAATCTGTAGGTAAATAGCTTGTTGGTATATACATATATGCAACAGATATAGACTTATTTGTATTATACTGAGTTGGAGGAACTTACAGCTTCCGGACATTAGATGGCGATGTTATTATTGTTATGTGCTGAATACATGTAATGATATGCTATGGAGGCTTGTCTGTATCTTACATTGCTGCATCTTTCTATGGTTAGTTCTTTCCAGTGTGTTCCTTGTTGTATTGCTATGTAGACATGCTGATGTATGTTACCTCATGCATACCTCCCAACTTTTGAAGAACCGAAAGAGGGACAAAATGCTACGCGCGCCGCGGCAAATTTAGCCCCACCCACTTTTGTGTGGACTCCGCCCACTCGTTAATTTTTCATGTGCCCGCACACAGTATAATCCTCCTGCAGTCACCCGTAAATTATATGTCCCCCCTCTATCTCTCCTCCAGTTTCATATACACCCTTCATCTGCCCCCAGTTTCATGTCCCTCTTCCATCTCTGCCCCCAGATTCATGTCCCTCCATCTCTGCCCCCAGATTCATGTCCCCTCCATCTCTGCCCCCAGATTCATGTCCCACATCTCTGCCCCCAGATTCATGTCCCTCCATCTCTGCCCCCAGATTCATGTCCCTCCATCTCTGCCCCCAGATTCATGTCCCCTCCATCTCTGCCCCCAGATTCATGTCCCCTCCATCTCTGCCCCTAGATTCATGTCCTCTCCATCTCTGCCCCCAGATTCATGTCCCCACATCTCTGCCCCCAGATTCATGTCCCACATCTCTGCCCCCAGATTCCTGTCCCTCCATCTCTGCCCCCAGATTCATGTCCACTCCATCTCTGCCCCCAGATTCATGTCCTCTCCATCTCTGCCCCCAGATTCATGTCCCCTCCATCTCTGCCCCCAGATTCCTGTCCCCCATCTCTGCCCCCAGATTCATGTCCCTCCATCTCTGCCCCCAGATTCATGTCCACTCCATCTCTGCCCCCAGATTCATGTCCTCTCCATCTCTGCCCCCAGATTCATGTCCCCTCCATCTCTGCCCCCAGATTCATGTCCCCCATCTCTGCCCCCAGATTCATGTCCCTCCATCTCTGCCCCCAGATTCATGTCCTCTCCATCTCTGCCCCCAGATTCATGTCCCTCCATCTCTGCCCCCAGATTCATGTCCCTCCATCTCTGCCCCCAAATTCATGTCCTCTCCATCTCTGCCCCCAGATTCATGTCCCCCATCTCTGCCCCCAGATTCATGTCCCCCATCTCTGCCCTCAGATTCATGTCCTCTCCATCTCTGCCCCCAGATTCATGTCCCCCATCTCTGCCCCAATGTCATGCCGTCCTCTCCTTCATCTGCCCCCAGATTCACGTTCCACCTCCACATTAAACTTACCTTCTCCTCCGCTCCCTCGCCGACACATGCGGCTGAAGGAAGGAGCTGACACAGGTCAGCTCCTCGCTTCCCCGCTGCCCACCTCTCCTGGCTTGTACATCGCTGCCCGCCGGCTCCTGGCTTGTACATCGCGTCTACAAGCCAGGAGCCGGCGGCAGCAGCGAAGCGAGGAGCTGACACAGGTCAGCTCCTCGCTTCAGCCGCATGTGTCAGCGAGAGAGAGAGACGCAGCGGCGAAGCGAGCACGCGAGCAGCTTCAGCCGCGTGTGTCAGGGAGAGAGGCGGGCAGCGGGGAAGCGAGGAGCTGACCTGTGTCAGCTCCTTCCTTCAGCCGCATGTGTGTTCAACTCAGATCTGCGTCCTCTGGACGCAGATCTGAGTTGAAATCGGGACATACCTCCCTCCAACCGGGACCGCGGGACATGTCACCCAAATCGGGACTGTCCCGCGGAAATCGGGACGGTTGGGAGGTATGCCTCATGTTCTGAGAAGTAAACTGAAGATTAACCCATATAATCTACTCTGAAGCTTTCTTCTGCGACTGCACTCTGCAACATAGCTGATATGTATCGCTAGCTTTACCCAGCTTCAAACATGAAAATATGAAAAATTTACTGGTGACACTAAGAATTTTTTTTCAAAGTTTTATATTTTTTAAAGGCATTAAAACAAAAAATACTATATACATTTGGTATTGTCATAATCGCACCCCATTCTAATTCTTTTTTTTTTTTTTCAGTTCCACATTATGGAATATTACATGGTGCCACTAGGAAATACAATTGGTCCCTCAAAAAATAAGCTGTCATGTGACCCTGTATATGGAAAAATAGAAGAGTTATGGCTTTTGAAATGTGAAGAAGAAAAAACAGAAAAGTAAAAAAATCCTTAAGAGGATAAAGCAATTAAAAGTAAATTTGGCCTTAATGTTGTTAACAATTTAGTGCTAGTTAATTAGCTGTTTACATTGGAGTTATTTTTCCAGACAGATGAGGTGGTGGTTACACTGTAAAGTAATGCCGTGTATGATAAGTGATGTGTATAATGTGAAAACTACAAATATTAGGTATCCCAAAACTTGTAATGACACTTAGGCCTTAGTCATATGTCTGCATTTCATGTATGTATGATGCCAGCAAGTTTCATGGATGCCATATGTACTCATTCATTATAAGGTGTTCATGCATTTGTCAGGTTTTTTTTTTTTGCAGATCCTAGCTCCAAAAACAACATAAATGGAAGCACAGAAGCGTGGATGCTGGTTCATGAATGTGAAAAAAAAACCGGATGTAAATGGAGTCATGCAAAATATAGAAAATGAAACAACAAAAAAAAGAATTGACAGTATACCATCTGTAAATGAGCAGGGTGAGGTGCTGTCCATTAAAAAAACTTACAATCAGGTTATTTTCTCACTTATAGTAAGTAGCTGGAGGCATAAAAAATAAAGGCAAGGATAAAACGCCATTATAAAATCTTATGTAAATTAAACATCAACTTATATGAATCCCCAAATTTTCTAAAAAATAAATCCATAACTCCTTTTGAAAATAAGATATTTATAATATGAAAAAATGCATACGCGCTCCGACTACCATGTCTGAAAGACGAACTAAAACTACTGTATATATTCGAGTATAAGCCGACCCAAATATAAGCCGAAGCCCCTAATTTTAACACAAAAAACTGAGAAAACTTATTGACTTGAGTATAAGCCTAGGGGGGAAATGCAGCAGCTATGGAAAATATCAAAAATTAAAATGGTCGGAGTTTTTGGGTGCAGTAGATGCTTGGAAAGGTGAAGGGGAGGGGGTGTTTTGGTTGTCTGTCTGCCCCTTCCCTGAGCTTGAGAACTGTTATTTTTTCTCCCCCACTTGGAATTCAGTCTGGCTGAATATAGGGGATCTGCAGTGCTCCTATTAACCCCTTCCGAACGGAACAGGAGCAGACAGATTACCCACTCCTTTATTTTTCCACAGTTAGACTCCAACTCCTTTATAAATGTCTCATGTATAATAATTTGTTTAAATATATAATACTTAGAAAATTAATATTTAGAATTTACACATTCCTAAACTTTTTGAATTATCTATAAAAAATATGCAACAAGTTATGCCTATAACAAATTAACTGTACAATATTAATGACATATGTTGAAGCTGGTGATAGATAATATTATTTAAAAAAAAGAAAAGAAAAGAAAACCCTGACCTTTTTTATTTTGTATTTTTTTCCCTTCACATTTACACAACAGAAAAAAGCAATGGCAGGGTATTGTATTCTTGCCTTCCCTTTCAATAAATGTTCAAAATGAATACATTTTATGTACCTCACTAATAATTCAGGTTCGGGGATATCACTCCTTAAGGAGAGAGGACCTTTACAGGCGTATGGAGTCTTACAAAGCCATTTTCGCTCCACTGGGGGATTATGGGAAAAATATGCAAATCTGTTTTCCAAGATCTAAATAAGAAAACAGTGCCTCTGCTTACTGCCCAATTCAGCCTGTGTTGATGGAAAAATAAAGTTATGGCTCCCAGAATGTAACAACAAAAACCATGAAAAAATGTAAAAAAAAAAAAAACCCAAACAAACAAACAAACAAAAAACAAAACAAAAAACAACTATCTCTTATTTGCCCTGGCCAGGAAAATATATTTATATTATTATCATTTCCAAAGAGGTGAACAAACACAACCCTCCCCTAGAAAGCTAGTCAATACATTCATGTACTAAAAAGTAGAGCTATGGAAGAATGCAACTAGTCCTGCAAAAAACAAACTCACACACAGATATAAAGATGGAAAGGTAAAAACTTATTGATCTTAACATGTGAGAATAACTAAACAAAATATATTACTTGGTCCTTAATGGACAAAGTACACAAGATATTAACGGATTAAAGTCAAGTCCGAGTCCGACAGGGATTAATATAATGAAATGTTTAACAAAACTTTGAATATAAATTATTCCATTTTTTGCCAAGTAAAGGAATTACCGATATCCAATGACCTGAATATTATCCAGATCAATTTGTATTTATTTTCCCAAAAATACAGCACAAATAAAATCCAACAGACAAACGGAATCTACGACGTGATACGAGGCTTTAAAACCAAACAAGCAAATGCTACGATTATTCATCCTTGACGCTTTCATTTTAAAATATGATAATTACGGCAAGGTTTAATGTGCCTTTAGACTACAGTATGTGCACATATTTAGTGTTTAGCTCTGTGGACTCATAATGCCAGGTTTCTAAGTGTGTGCAGTAAGTGGATTTACACCATTGATTTTATTTTACTAAGGCCTTTTTGGCTTAGGTATGCCTAATCGCTTATAATTACACTGCCCTTTTAGATGGAAAATTTGATCTGTTCAGCATCTCGGAACCCTGGCGCCCATCTGCACCTGTGACTGTGAAAGACTGTTGAGCTGTGGAAATTCTGACTTGATAATAATGTCAATTATGCCCTGAAAAGGAAGTGTAAAATCATTTTAAAATATTCAAAATCCTGCATTTCAGATGCCATAATGTATACCGCCGCTCACAGAAACACGATACCAAAACATCTCTTATTTTGTTAGCTTTAAGCTCTGTTTATTTTTTCCATTCAAGCTCAGTGTGTTATTCCAAACCTTGCAGAAGTATTGGTCTGCATATTTACATATTTTAATGTAAACTGGTGTGATCTTACGTTTTCTCCAATAGTTTGATATATAATGATAGAAGAGTGCCGCCCTGTGGTCGCATGCTGCAAATGTTTTGCAGATTGGCTATATCAAGTGTGACTATCTTTATACAATAAGTACAGTCATTTTTATAAGTTATTATATAAATGTGCTTTTTAAGTTTTAAAGTGCTTATTAGAGATGAGCGAACACTAAAATGTTCGAGGTTCGATTCGAACAGCCGCTCACTGTTCGAGTGTTCGAATGGGTTTCGAACCCCATTATAGTCTATGGGGAACATAAACTCGTTAAGGGGGAAACCCAAATTCGTGTCTGGAGGGTCACCAAGTCCACTATGACACCCCAGGAAATGATACCAACACCCTGGAATGACACTGGGACAGCAGGGGAAGCATGTCGGGGGGCATAAAAGTCACTTTATTTCATGGAAATCCCTGTCAGTTTGCGATTTTCGCAAGCTAACTTTTCCCCATAGAAATGCATTGGCCAGTGCTGATTGGCCAGAGTACGGAACTCGACCAATCAGCGCTGGCTCTGCTGGAGGAGGCGGAGTCTAAGATCGCTCCACACCAGTCTCCATTCAGGTCCGACCTTAGACTCCGCCTTCTCCGGCAGAGCCAGCGCTGATTGGCCGAAGGCTGGCCAATGCATTCCTATGCGAATGCAGAGACTTAGCAGTGCTGAGTCAGTTTTGCTCAACTACACATCTGATGCACACTTGGCACTGCTACATCAGATGTAGCAATCTGATGTAGCAGAGCCGAGGGTGCACTAGAACCCCTGTGCAAACTCAGTTCACGCTAATAGAATGCATAGGCCAGCGCTGATTGGCCAATGCATTCTATTAGCCCGATGAAGTAGAGCTGAATGTGTGTGCTAAGCACACACATTCAGCACTGCTTCATCACGCCAATACAATGCATTAGCCAGTGCTGATTGGCCAGAGTACGGAATTCGGCCAATCAGCGCTGGCTCTGCTGGAGGAGGCGGAGTCTAAGGTCGGACCTGAATGGAGACTGGTGTGGAGCGATCTTAGACTCCGCCTCCTCCAGCAGAGCCAGCGCTGATTGGCCGAATTCCGTACTCTGGCCAATCAGCGCTGGCCAATGCATTCTATTAGCCCGATGAAGTAGAGCTGAATGTGTGTGCTTAGCACACACATTCAGCTCTACTTCATCGGGCTAATAGAATGCATTGGCCAATCAGCGCTGGCCAATGCATTCTATTAGCTTGATGAAGCAGAGTGTGCACAAGGGTTCAAGCGCACCCTCGGATCTGATGTAGCAGAGCCGAGGGTGCACAAGGGTTCAAGTGCACCCTCGGCTCTCCTACATCAGAGCCGAGGGTGCGCTTGAACCCTTGTGCAGCCTCGGCTCTGCTACATCAGAGCCGAGGGTGAGCTTGAACCCTTGTGCACACTCTGCTTCATCAAGCTAATAGAATGCATTGGCCAGCACTGATTGGCCAGAGTACGGAATTCGGCCAATCAGCGCTGGCCAATGCATCCCTATGGAAAAAAGTTTATCTCACAAAAATCACAATTACACACCCGATAGAGCCCCAAAAAGTTATTTTTAATAACATTCCCCCCTAAATAAAGGTTATCCCTAGCTATCCCTGACTGTACAGCTATCCCTGTCTCATAGTCACAAAGTTCACATTCTCATATGACCCGGATTTGAAATCCACTATTCGTCTAAAATGGAGGTCACCTGATTTCGGCAGCCAATGACTTTTTCCAATTTTTTTCAATGCCCCCGGTGTCGTAGTTCCTGTCCCACCTCCCCTGCGCTGTTATTGGTGCAAAAAAGGCGCCAGGGAAGGTGGGAGGGGAATCGAATTTTGGCGCACTTTACCACGCGGTGTTCGATTCGATTCGAACATGGCGAACACCCTGATATCCGATCGAACATGTGTTCGATAGAACACTGTTCGCTCATCTCTAGTGCTTATCTGTATGTGAAATGTACTGTATAGTAAACAATTATAACCACAGGGTATCATGAAGACTATAGGTTCTACTAGGACATATTTGGGGCCCATGTCAATATACCAATGCAGTAATCTTCCATAATTGGATGTCTGTAACATCAATTTAATTAATTTAGATGTAGACAACCTTCAGAATGCTAGTTATTGTGACACTACAACCCCTAGTATGCTTACTTGCTGTGTTCATCTTTGAACTCACATATGAGTGATAAGTGCATGCTGGGAATTTCACAGCAGCTGGAGTGCGAACATTGCTGTCCCCTAGTCTACACGGTCAGTTATTCCTTATAATGAATAGCAAGCCTTAGTTTTCTCAGGAAATATTACAGTTAATATTACATGATTGTCACCTGTCACACATAAGATATCTACTAGCCAGCTGTTTGCATAAAATGGTAGCTGCTGGATTTTTACATGTGCTAGTCTAACTCCATGGATACTGGATTAATACGCAGCCCCACATAGCTCCATAACCCATCTCACATGTATCAGGTTTAATCATCTATATGCCCCAGTAAAAAAAAATTGTACTCCGCTATATGAACATGAGCCCGCTAATTGTTACTGAATAGCTCACTGACAGCTTCATTGTGAAGTTATGTGCTCCATTCTGAAGCACTGACATCCTATCTAATGCACCCAAGAGGTCAAACACACAAAGAAGTCATTCCCATAGACTGTAGGGATACTTTGACCTCCTGTTCATAAAGGAAACACTGTGTGCAACACTGTAAGAGAAAGGCAGTCAGTGTTTCAGAAGGGAGCACATAACTTTACAGTAACTTTACAGTGAGTTAACAGTAACTTTGTTATTCAGTAACATTACACTGCATACAGGTTCTAAGTAGAGATGAGCGAGTAGTATTTGATCGAGTAGGTATACTATGGTATTTGAAATACTCATACTCGGTCGAATACCACGCGGTAAACGTAAAGGCGTTTACCACGTGGTATTCGACCGAGTACGAGTATTTCGAATACCGTAGTATTCGATCAAATTACGTAGTATTTGATCAAATACCTACTCGACTGAATACTACTCGCTCATCTCTAGTTCTAAGTGCTATGATTGCCAAACATTAGTATAGTATATGACAATTCATATGCCAAGGTTTATAACTCTAAGTTTTCTTTGTTGAGTTCAGTTGAAATATCTAGAGCTGACAGTACTCCTGGGCCAAAATACCACACTCGTAGCAGGCCATCATATACCATGTGCCATTGAACTGGTCTTTTCTTATGTATCAGAAGGCCCACTGCTACCTCCATAGTACAGTGTTACACAATGGTAATGCATAGTAGTTCACATATCAGAACATCCTAGGCACTCTGTATACCGCTGTCTGCATGAAACCTAACACTGGACAAATCTAGACTAGAAAAGGTGCATTTAGGGAAAATTCATAGAAACTCTCAATAAAGGTTATATTTTCAGGACAGTCTTGTCCATTAAATGCATGCTTCCCTTTTTATAAATATACAATATTCCTATATAAATCACCACTAACAAGAAAATCTGTAGTGAATAAAAAATATATCACATTTCATTCAGGGAAGTTTGTGGTTAAGGCGCGGCATCGAGTTCTCCACCAACTTCTGAAGCCAGTAAATCTACTAATTAAACATGCAAGGATCTGTAGAAGATAAACTCTGATCATAAAAATGAACTAATGTGTCCCAGATTTAGCAATGTCACCACTAACTCCAGGCCTATAAGACAAACATGCCAGATTTAGAAGAAGTTCCTCCCATAATTATATACTATTGCTTTAATGCATCGGAAAAAGAAGGCAGACGTCATGGAGGATTTAAAGTATAGACTTTTAATAAGCACACTGTTTAAGGATGGAGACTGTGCCTGTCAATAACATGGTTATTGTATATAGGCCTATTATTTGCATGTAGGTTTAACTGTTTGTCTCCTGCAGATAATATTATGCAGGGCACGATCACAAATGTGCAAATATGGAGTAGACTATAATGTAACAGTGTATGTAATTAGAGATCAGTGAACCTCCGAAGATCCCTTTAGCTTCAGGTTTGTTTAGTTTAGTTCAAAAATATGTCGAAAATGTTTGTTACTAATCAGATTTCAGTGAAGTTGGGGCCTAAAAGGGTCCAGTGATAGGAACCGGAGGTGATGGAACATAGTGGTGTCAGTAATAGCAGCTGGCATTGCTGCATTTCTGGACTGTGGCTGCTGCTCAAAACACTGACCCAATCGACCATGAAAGTTTTGTATCGTCCCTGCCTATAATTGTTGCTCCAAGGATCAATGATAACAATAAAAACCATGGGCTAGGTGTGGATGTGGCCTGCCTACAAACAAGATCTTATGATGAAGGAGTAGGATGGTATTTCCCATTTTGCCTGCCAGTACCCCTGTCAATTCTATTTTGCCAAATAAACTGGTGACTCTTGGCCCCCACACAGTATAACACCCCATTTACACACACTATAATGTCCCAAAGTGGCCTCCAGACAGTATAATATTACATAGCGGCCCCTCCAAAGAGTATAATGTCCCATAGCAGCCCCTCCACACAGTATAATGTCCCACTGTTTCCCCTGTACACACATAGTTGTGGCCCCTACACACAGACACTCATTATTATGCCCCATAGTGGCCCCTGCACATACAGTATTATGCCCCATCATGGCTTAAAAGACCCCAGAGTATAATGATAGCAGTGTTTGTTGGGGTTTGCGGGAATACGGTCGCACTTACCATTCTCTGCTCCTGCTCACAATTCCAACCTCCAGATTTCCCCCTAGTGCCCCTACCAGCATGACTACCAGTATTATACCCTAATATTATTATAGTGTTGTTTTTCAGACATTCATGTCAATGGGGCAGTAAAACACAAAGAACAGCCTATGGACATCATCCGTGTACTGTTCTTCACACGTATGTCACTACAGATGTGGAGCGATGCATGCATGATATTTTATGAATGCAGAAGCTGTCTGGCAATTCATATGAGTGTGCTTCCCATTGCTCCCCCCAGCCGTACCTAAACTTCAATGTGATCGGGTTACTTAGTGAATTCAGAATTCTATTCTGGCAGAGGAAACCTGGAAATGAGATGGAAGTCTGTCTCATCCCAAGGGTCCCAGCACCAGAATGAGCTAGTTCAAGGACTCCTAAGCTACATAAGAATCTCTGTACACTTGAACCGCCTGGCCACACGTTGCGCAAAAGAATACTTTTTTTTAGTGTTAGCAGAAGGGAAAAGAATAAATGGTTCCTATATATTCCTATATACGTTTTCCATTCTTTTTTACTGCTGTGGATTTTCAGCAGAAATGATATAGACTTGTATATAGAAGGTAACTCAGCCTGAAAAGTGGAGAAGGAAATCTATTTATTTAATAAGATATATTACAAAGTTTCTTATACTCACCAGTACTATTCATTTATGCAAAGTTTATAACTAGAGGTAGACGTTAGCCTAAATATTTTATCAAACAGTACTAGAGAATTAACATAATGTAATAATAGTATGTAAGGAATACTGTATGACGACAAGCACAGAAAAGCTCTTCCAAGGTAATGATTATTCTGGACAGATTTCATACTGACATCTAGTGGTACTGTTGCAAAATGCTGCCAAAAATTAAGCCAACTGAACATAAAACCTTGTAAATGTGCCAAAAGATTACCGGGTTAATGTCAGTGCCATCTATAATATTTCAGAAGTCATCTCAGTACAAAAGTGATAGGCAGTTATAATCTAGGCTGGTCAAATGAACCCAGATCTTCAAGGTGAACATTTATATACTGCACTTGTGGAAATCACAATGATGACTTTATTTTTAAAGACAACTACATTTTCCCATTATTTTTAGTTTTGATCTTGCAGGCAGAATATTACAGAGCAGGAGGTGATGAGTATACAGATATAGAGTTTTGTGGGAAACGATTCAATATAACTTGTCATGTATCCACTGAACTCTCTGCTCATTCTATGTCAAGGAGGCGGTCTTATCAGTAATTGTCAACTATCTCTGTATGTACAGTCATAGAGGGGGGTTGCCAATTACTGATAAAACCACCTCCTTGACTTCTCAGCATAGAAAGAGTAGAGATCTCAGTTGATAAATGACAGGTTACATCAATCTAGCCTATAACATGCTGCCTGTACATTGAACAGCAGTTTCCATGTGACAGCTTCCCTTCAAGTTATTGCAAGTAGCTGTGTAATTACAAGTATACAGACCTTTCTATGTAGAATAAATCCATATATAAGCTGTGAAGGTTTGCTCACACAGTTTTTTACCGCAGACTTGGTTCAAATGAAACTTCTGAAATCTGTGCTAAAAAGTTTCTCACATTCTGCTTCCCGAGGTTTTCAGTGGGAAAACCACAATGTGCTTCATGTGGCTGCTGATACTTTACTGTATGCATTTCAAATCTAGGTCAAGATAGGACAGTTCCTACATCTGGTATCCCTATTGGTCAGCGGATGCACAGAGAACAGAGCAGGAATCAGACAGCTCTCTATTCTGTATAGTGACTGGACTAGGTTATTGACGATCAGCTCCCTTTCACTTAAAGAGGAGCTCTCACGCCCACTGGCACCCGCAGCATATATACCACTAGAAAGCTTTCCTGGTATGCATCCGATCCTAGAGATATGGGTGACAGTAATTTCGGCACTGATATCTCTCCACTGTCAGAGGGCGGGCCTTACAGTCTAGCATTATTGCTGGGCGGTAAGGAATGCCCCCACCCCCTGACAGTACTCGTCCATAGCATTGTACTGTCAGAGGGGGCATTCTTTACTGCCCAGCAATGAAGCTGAACATTAAAGCCTGCCCTTCTGACAGTGGAGAGGACAGCTGTAGGTATGGAGTATAAGACCCTCATTGATCTAATTTTTATCAGTATAGGTTATTAATATTTTATCATGGAACCCCCTTAAATGTTTCCTTACATGACAGGAAGATGGGCCTTGCATTACGTAATATAGGGTAAGATGGTTATTATTTCTTGTTGGCACCTTCTTTATCTGTGCGTTTTATCCTATAAACTTAATTACATTGACATAAAACTGTATATTTCTTTAGATGTTACTATATCGGTTGTGACCCTTCTGTCACATAACCAGTTTGACTTTGGGACTCTCCTAAGGGCACTGTCTAAGTAGCCTCCACAATCCTAGGTCACTACCCCCTGGTATAAGTGATGGCTGGCTAGAGGTCAGAGACAGAAGTGCAAAGCATCAGAGATCAGACAAGAGGACGGTCAGGTATTAGACTAGCTGGCAGACTCATTAAACAGGAAAAAGGATATTATTCACTGTGTAAGTTTATTGGTTTCCATGTTGCCTGACAATGACAAATAACTCTCGCTTTCCCTGTTGTACCTGTCTCATATTTCTTTTCTGAAAAATTCCTTCAATAAAAATTACAGTTTATAAGAAAAAAAAAAACAGGCAAAAGGTCCGGACAGGCAGGTTTATAGGTCAGTGACAAGTCAGCAATCAGCTCTACCATATACAGGGGTAACGGCACATCACTCTTACAAGGACAGAAGGTACCATGATATCTGTTCCCACCGAACAAGACAGCATGTCAGTGTGCTTGGAACAGTGATATTACAGGCAGGACAAGGAGCCAGTAGCTGCAGCAGGTAACCTGGTGGAAGGACTACCAGGAGGAGTGATAGCATCAACATTACACTAGATAGGTTTCCTTTCTCAGGACAGAGGATAAGTGTGCCTGTATTGTCCCAGGAATCGGCTTATCAGTGGGGTGCTTCAGTAACTGGACAGTTAATAGTAAAAATATTATTCACCTGGATTTGCTTTAAATATGCACGAAACACTGAATAATACCGCATACCATATCACATGTTGTACAGTTCTACATACAACCCATCTGAGACACCTTGTGGCGGGCTATGGTATTGCAAGTAACATTAGAACTGTTAAACACTCATAGTACATAACCTATGTTAATTTATTATAATACATGCAATTCTGTAACTTATAGTTATTGTACTTGTTTGTTTGTTTTTTTTTTTTAACAGATAGATGAATATAAGGATGAATCACACTATTCAAACACATTTAATAAATCTTTTCATTATATTTTCTGTTTCTGTTGTATTCTTTGTTTCAGTTTGCAAATACTGAAGCAAAACACTGACTGTGTAAAAGTGGCCTAATAGCTTTTGCCTGCAGAAAGCTTATTGTTTATGGGTCATTTGCATATACATATGCTACTTATATCTTCTATTAAGAGTGCGGCCTGGCTGCAGCATTTTACAGTCACTGCAAATCTCATCCTCACATTGTGAAAAAAACACATGCAGCAGACACGGTGCGATTTTCAAAAGTGTTGTGTTTTTGGAGATCGCAGCAGGTCAATTATAACTACAGAAACACCAGCGGTTTCCCTAAAGTGCTGCAGGAAAAACTTTTTCCCACAGCGCTACTTTGCTGCGGCAAGCTATATAGGGCCTTAGCCTAAAGGAATTTTCATTCATGTATATAGGGCCTTAGCCTAAAGAAATCTTAAGGTGCTGTGATATAGCATTCAATGATTTAAGCAGTGCCGCACCTCTAATGAGGTGAGGTGAGGCGACTGCCTCGGGTGGCGGCAGCACGGGTGATTTTTTTTTTAACTTTTTTTCTCCTACACTAATGCAGGACAGCTGCCGCTCTTCTGCGCTGGTTCAGACGTCTGCGTCTCAGCAGCAGCAGCAGCGAGGTCGGTAAATAAAATAACTTTTTTTTTGTTTTATAATAGGCAGCTACCTGCAGGATGATCCCTATCAGGTAGTAGCCTATTTACCAACCTCCCTGGACCTGCTCGCTGCTGTCCCCGCTTCCCCTTGTACTAAAGGCCACGCAGGGCAGTAGTGAATAGGCCCAGGCCGCAGTCCCACTACAGCTATTATTATACGTGACATCTGGTACATTACCATATAGGCCCAAAGCCTGCTAGGTTTAATATCGGATCCCGGAGAGGTGAGTAACAGTGTTTATTATGTTCCCTCATCTCCCCTCGGGCTCCAATTATTATACTCGAGGGTCTGAAAACACCGCTGAGTATAATAATGGTTCATGGGTGTGCAACTGTGGGGCATAATAGAGGTTGAAGGGCCCTTGTAACCAGCCCCCCTGAAACCTCTATTGATTGTCCACCTGAGGCAGCAGAGGCTAGGTGAACCTGTGGCTAGGTTCACCACTGGATGTAAGATACAGTGTGTGGGTACTGTAGGAGTTCCATTACAGAAACTGCTGAGAGAACATCTAGTTAAACATACTGTGATCCTGCAGAAAATATCACAGCATAGCGACTAAATTTATTTAAGGCTAAGTTCACACTAGCTTCTTATAGACTCTAGTCCTGATCTGTCATAGAAACAGGAAAACTTACTGAAAGAACGAAATAAAATGATGGATGCTGGGAGCCGACTGAGCACATTCTGTCTGCATCAATCATCGTTCACTGCAGTGTAAAAGACAAAGGCTTTCATTTGTCTGCTTGTTGTTTTAGATGGAAGATAAAGTCATGAACACAGAATTTTATCTTCCTTTTGAAATGTAAACAAAGAAGGTGGAAGAAAGTGTTCTTTATATTTTTCACTATTCGATACGCACCAGAAAACCCTTTTTTGTGCTATTGATGTGCCACTTCCCTCTTCCTATGCACAACTCGGCACTTCTTGGAATAAAATGTAATTGTGCCCTTTGGGGGGTTTGTTTCTACACTATTAACTGTATGGTGCAAATGTCTTATTAAATATATCCTGTGGGACAGTACACTTACAGCAATACCAAATTTATATAGGATTTCACAACTTTAGGAAAAAAACCTTCATTCAAAAAATTGCTGTATGTTGCCATACACCGACATGCGGGACTTTATTATTTTCTGGAATTGCTTGAAAGCGTTTTTGTTTTCTGTAGTTGTTATTATTGCGTATCACATTGAAAGCAATAGATAAAAAACCACTCATTGATTTCAATGGGGAGCGCACGTATGCCGGCACCCATAGAAATCAATGGGATCTGTTTTAACGCCGCTCACTCTGAACCAGTTCACGTTCAGAATGAGCGGAGCGTTTATTCCGTGTGAAGGCTCCCTTACTGCTGTTTTATAATGATAAGCTCCTGGCTATTAGGAAAGCCAAATGACAACCTGTTATGACATCATTAGAGTCCTTATTGGTTGCAAGATGGCGGCGTTAATACGAAATAACAATTTAAATGCGCTCTCTCTATAGGTATAGAACTTGAAATTGAAATGAATGGAGTGCATTTCCAACCTGCTCAATTAAAACTGGAATGCAAAACATTCAAGTTTTGACTAGTCCTAAAAGTCCCTTGTACAGCCATAATCAACTTATTGGCCTTCGTCTATGGACTAATGGTGCAATGAAGTCATTGTGTAACCTGAACCAGGTCATAACAGAAAGGTAAAAGGACAGCACTTGGTCTGAGACAGCAGCAGTGAAAGGAGTGCAGTGAGGCATATATATATATATATATATATATATATATATATATATATTGAGGGGACATTATGGAGGCAACTGGGGAGCATTTAACTGTGTGGGAGGCACAAAAAGAGCATTATACTGTGAGGGAGCTGGATAGCATAAAAGGGATCATTAAAACTAAATTTTTTTTGTCCCTAACACGTAGGAATAGCCTTAAGAAAAGGCTATTCTTCCCCTACCTTTAGATGTCTTCTCCGGGCCAACGTTCGGTAGAAATCCTGTTTTTTGTCGGTATGCAAACGAGTTCTCTCGCAGCACTGGGTGTGGTCCCCAGCGCTCAAACAGCGCCACCTCCATCTTCTTCAGGAACGGGCTCTCTTCGCGTCTTCTTCCGGCGCTGGCTTCAAACTTCTAGGCCTTGGGCCTAGGGCAAAGCCGACTGCAGATGCCAGCCACAAGAAAATGGCCGCTTACACAGTATTGTAAGCGGCCATTTTCTTGTGGCCGGCAGGCATGCGCAGTCGGCTGTCCGAGGCCTAGAAGTTTGAAGTCAGCGCCAGAAGAAGACGCGAAGAGAGCCCGTTCCTGAAGAAGATGGAGGCGGCGCTGGAGAGTTCTCTTGCAGCATTGGGGACCGCCCTCAGTGCTGCGAGAGGACGCATTTGCATACCGATAAAAACCAGGATTTATACCAAACGGTGGCCTGGAGAAGACATCTAAAGGTAGGAGAAGAATAGCCTTTCTTAAGGCTATTCCTACGTGATAGACTGCATGCACACGGAGTTACGCCGGGCTTGTAAAAATACTCATTCACAGCCGTACACACGAGCGCTGCGGACGGCTCCCGAACACTTCCCATTCACTTCAATGGGAGCGCTCATAACGCATGCAAGCCTGGCGTCACTCCGTGTGCATACAGCCTTAGTCACAAAAAATTGAGTTTTAATGATAGGATCCCTTTCAGGAGGGCACAGGCAGGGTTAGAAGCTTGGCTTATTAAAAAAAAAAAAAAAAAAAAAAAATTGTCACTACACTGTGCAAATCCACATCCCAAAAACAATCCTCACTTTGTTGTCTTATGCTGTCTAGAATTTTTGGGTGAAAAGGCAGCTATAGTCACACTTGGGGAGCATCTGTATGCCACTTTTACAGTATTGCGGACAACATCAGGATGTCACTTTTACAGTATTAGGGATAACATTAGGATGCTACTTTTACGGTATTCCGGACAACATCAGCATGCTACTTTTAAAATACCAGGATGGAGAGGATGATGGAAATGTGAGGAAAATAAGACATTTGTGTGGCCAACAACTTCTTCATTCTGTGCAGACCACTATGAACTCTTTTGTAATTATTTCATTATATATTTTCACAGGAAAATGCTGAAGATCTGACACTTTGATACAATCTAAAGTAGTCAGTGTACAACTTGTATAACAGTGTAAATGTGGTTTGCTAGCTAAATCACTGGCAACAAAAACAAGTACACACATGAGACATTGTAGCACTAACAAGTCACATGACACCAGAAAGGGAATATGGCTAATTGGGCCCAATTTCTCCATTTTCACTTCTGGGTGTGCTCACTTTTGTTGCCAGGGGCTTATACATTAATGGCTGTGTGTTGAGTGATTTTGATGGCCCACCAAATTTACACTGTTATACAACAATGTCTACTTCATATTATCTGTAAAGAAGTATTGTCCTATGAAAATATATAATAAAAAAAATTACAAAAACGTGAGGGGCATATTACATCGTAAGAGAAATAAATCCGCAGTCCAAGACAATGTCACCTCTGAGTCATTGAATATAATCAATAAGGATTTTTCATTTTTTGGCACTGCATTTTGTACATATCACTGAATCATTGTGTACTGGCTACATTATTATAAGCAACACACCAGTCATTAAGTAGCAACTTTTTTATAGACTTTTCTCCCTTTGTTATCATGTGTGTATCCAGGTCCATTGATATAATATAAATATTTGGGTTGAGTGATCGGAATCGGAAAAAATCGGATCTGGATCAGCAATCGAGCAAATTTCACGATTGCGATCGGCATCGGCTGGAGAATAATCGGAAATCGGATTTTAAAATCAATCCTGAAATTTCAAGATAACACAACCTGCTGTTTGTTTTATACATGTAGTATATTTCTTTTCTTTATAGGTGCACTATGGTTAAACTGGTAAAAAGCAATGTACAAATGTTAAACTCTTTTACACACATTTTCTACAGACTCCTTACAACAGATTTATGGGATTGTGTAAAGGTGAGAAAATGGAGTGGGGATATAGATGGTTGAGTTTATAGTTCCTTTACAACCCCATCCACACCGTTTCAATAGTACCCAACCAATTTGTGAGAGTCTTACTGAAATAACAGTGTTGACTTTGTACTAAAAACACAGTTCTGTTCAGTGTTACAGCTGTTTATTACTTTATACTGACATATTTTATTGGAAAATATATTATGTAAAAGACCTTTCTGAAAGTAAAGGAAATGAGGTGGTGAGACATTGATCTTAACTGTAAGGAATGTTTTTAATTTAGACATAACAAGCACCTGGAGAATTGTGGTTTTCGGTAATTTTACAGTCCTCATTCAGTAGTGCTTAGCTTTGACAGACTAACATTTTATGGGAAAACTAACTTTCAATACATACTGCAACTATTATTCTTATAGCTTTGAGAGACGGACTATCACATATGTCATCTCGCCAAAGTATAATCTACATAAAAGATGGATTTGGATTTTTAGGAGAAATGTATTAAAAAGCAAAGTAATGTAAATCAATAACTTTTCTTATATGGTGAAGCTGTTAAATATTCGACTTGTTTTTAGTTATGTTGGTTTATAGGACAAATCAGTAAGGACAACATTACAGGTGCAAAAAAGTTGTAAGGTTTTCATGACTCCTAAAAGACAAATCTGCCTACTGATACATCAATATAGGAGATGTTTTCTTGTTTAACGATGTGAACCCATAACTATGACACCCACGCATGCTTTAAGTGGGGCATCCACAATTGATAAATGAAAAGGACTCAACATTTTTCTTTACACAATGCTATACATGTCCAGGACCTGTTCACTTGCCACAATTTAGACCCATTTAATTGAATAAGACAGTGCACTGTGTTAAGAAAACAGCAAAATCCCCTCTGCTCTCAAGATAGTTGGGGCTCCAGGGTTCGGACCTTGTGATGAGCAAGTCACAACATCTCATGGAGATTTGCCATCGTTTGCCATGGCTGGGATACCTGGATAATTGATGTAATGGTTGTACTGAATACCTGATAGCTACAAAGCAATTGAATAGAATTTAAAGCAGTTGGAGAAACAAGGATAAGTCGTGAATTCATAAATTATGGTTTGCTGATAAGTTTTTGGGACATGTTCTTTTTTATTCTTTGTTATATATTTCATATAATTTTAATGGTTTTGTTTTGTGTTTATAATGTAAGAAAATCTAATTGTTGGTTGTTTGAAGCTCCATCAGCAGAACCTCCAGACTATCTTTGATGATGCTTTGGCCAGCATGCTTTCCTCTGCAGCCAGTTGCAAGAAAAATGTTACACTACAAGTTGCCCATTCAAAGGTGATATTGAGTTTATTAATGCAGGAATCAGCTCTATATTCTGCCATATAACGGAAGTGAATCCTGACAACTATATAGACATAGGACTTTGTATTCAAATTAAGAAAAAAATTAAGTCTTTCAAGTCCACAATAATTCTTAAAATAATAATAGTACAATGTAGGGGCTTCTAAGAGGAGCAGAAAACTTACGTCTGTGCCCACATTCCAAGGAAGCAATGAACACAATAATCATATTTTTATGGATGAGCAAGTGCATCAAGGTCATGTGAGCCTGGACAAATTTGTGCTCATATATGCAATGGATGCTGTGCTATATGCTTTCATTGAAGGTACAATGCCCCTTAGAGCCCCCTATACTTTATATAATGCTCTATTCACAGTATAATGCTCCTCAGCCCCCCTATACACTATATAATGCTTCTTAGTATTCAAACACAATATGATGTGCCAATTTTGTCCTTATACAGAATGGTGACCTATTTGTGCCCCCAACAGAGTATAAAGCCCATTGGTGGCCTCACAATATGTATTTACCCCCTTTAGTTACCCTCAAATAACATAATGTCCCATTGCCGCAACCTAGTGGAGAAGACCGGAGGATGGGAGTAGTAGTGGCATTGGCGGTGCCATCTACTAGGCCGAGCACACTCCCCATACACCCCAATCGCACTCCAGGGCCGGAGACACAGTCGAGGGGGGTCTTGCAGCTGTACTGGATGGTGGTGGTAATAGTAGTATTTCCCCTTCTATTTGGAGAGGGGACCTCTCCACTCTGAGCTGGTGTGATGGTGTTCAGAAGAGCCTTGCTGGTAATGCAGGCATGACTCAGGAGTGCAGGATGCAGTGAAAACCATGTAACAGTTTATTAACTGGATTAAACAGCAGGAGCAGCAGCTTGACGATGGGGGGTAGTAGTCACAGTCCAATCCCCCAGCCTTGGTTATAGGAGGGTGCCCAGCAATATTCAGGCTCTAGAATGCAATTCTCCACTACTCCCCTTCTTGCGCCACTCCCAACCGAGGATGTTAGGGTTAGTAGTAGAACATGGAGCAGCTCTGACAGGGATATGGGCACCTGGATACTTGGCCCAAATAGGTTCCTCCTGTCAGAGTCCTCCATAGTTTCTCCTGACAAAAGTCCAGGCAAACTCCTCCCTTGATGCAGGGCTGTCTCTGCATGAGATTGGGGCAGAAAGTGATTCTCCTTGGGGCTGCAATGGCCGACTGTTGGCCCAGAGTCCAGTTGGGGTGCAGGAAAGCTCTGCTCTCTCTACGCTAGCTCTAAACTGAAACTCCAGACCAAGGGTCACCATGGAGAGAGGTCTCCTACAACCCTGCCCAGTGGCTTGTGATAGGTCAGGGCTGATCCGAGGTAAGGATTTGAACTGTGCAAGGGGGAAAACAAAAGGTGCACACGACATATAACATAAAGGACAGGACATACCGACATAGCCCAGAAACACAATAGACAAACACAGAAATCGCATCTGCTCCAGGATGTTGCACTATTAGTGCCACACACAGTATATTTCTGTATTTACCCCATCTGTGCAGTCCGCGGCATGGGGGAGGTGGACAGACCATGTAACTGTACACATACACATGGAAACGCGATCATTAGTTATCAAGCACACAGCACAGAGGAGGTAGCAGCTGTGCTACGGATTCATGGCTTGCATGCCACTCTTAGCGTGCCAGGGATTGCCGACCGCTGGTATAGAGGAAGTAAAGGTAAATAATATAGCGCGTAGTCCATTAAAGACTGGTGTGGTCCAGCTGTATAATCATTCACACCTATAAAACACTCGCACACATGAGTCATTAGTTGATACAGAACCTTCATCTTACATTTTTCCCCTGCACATGGTGGAATATTTTCATTTTGAAAGGACACATGTCAGAATATATTTATATTATTGCTCTTAAGGGAAAGGTGAATCATTCTTACACCAAGTGCATCAAGTACCACTCCAATAAAAACTAAATAAAGACCTTATTTAAAGTCATGCTCCAGGAAAATGGATGGTTTTTAAACTGACCCACTTGTATTCCATTTTAGTGTAAAATGTCTGCCAGTCTTTCCTGAAAACCACTTAGTGTCGGGCTAAGTCCCTTAGTCTTGCCACAGAAAAATAATGTGAGAGGGCCTACCTCCATCTATACAAAACATGTGAATGCTTTTCATGTCATTGTTGTTATTGCATGCACTGGTTATATGATCAAAAAGGTCTTATAGGCCATTTGAGATAAAACAATATAACTATTAGATCTTAGTAGCATGTGACCGACTCCATAGTCAACTACAGAGTCCAGTCATATTAATGTGACCTCCGCCTACTTTTGATGCCAACGTTAAATAACCAATCGTAGAAGGCACGTGTCATCAGCTATCTGGGTGCACTCATCATTGTGGAAGGCACAATAGATCAACACAAGTATGCATCTATCCTTGCGGACCATGTTCACCCCTACATGCGAATTGTTTTTCCTCAGGATGATGGCATTTACCAGCAGGACAATGTGACGTGTCATAAAGCACGCAGTGTACATGCGTGGTTCGAGGAGCACCAGGATGAGTTTACCGTACTCCCTAGGCCAGCAAATTTCCTGGACTTGAACCCAATCGAGAATCTGTGGGACCACCTCGATCGGGTTGTTTGCGCCATGGATGCTCAACCACGTAACCTAGCGCAGCTGGCCACGGCACTGGAGTCGGCATGGCTCAACATCCCAGTGAACATCCCCTCTGGTCCGCTCTGCCAAAGGTGGTTATTGTGGATTTTGACAGGTGGTCACATTAATGTGACTGGACTGTGTACAATGTGTAATTGACCTGACTGGACACATGATAGCAGAACCGGACTTCACCTATATCTATCCTCATATCTGGGTAACAACGGTAACAACAGTGACTTCTGGTAGTCAGTTATATACAGGACGTACACTAGGGAGGAATTATGCAATTGAGAAACCACTAGAATTAGATAACACTGCACTAGAGCGGGCGTAGAAGAGAAACCACTAGAATTAGATAACACTGCATTAGAGTGGGTGTAGAAGAGAAACCACTAGAATTAGATAACACTGCACTAGAGCAGGCATACAAGAGAGACCACTAGAATTAGATAACACTGCACTAGAGTGGGTATACAAGAGAAACCACTAGAATTAGATAACACTACACTAGAGCGGGCGTACAAGAGAGACCACTAGAATTAGATAACACTGCACTAGAGCGGGCGTACAAGAGAAACCACTAGAATTAGATAACACTGCACTAGAGTGGGTATACAAGAGAAACCACTAGAATTAGATAACACTGCACTAGAGTGGGCGTACAATAGAAACCACTAGAATTAGATAACACTGCACTAGAGCGGGCGTACAAGAGAAACCACTAGAATTAGATAACACTGCACTAGAGTGGGCGTACAATAGAAACCACTAGAATTAGATAACACTGCACTAGAGTGGGCGTACAATAGAAACCACTAGAATTAGATAACACTGCACTAGAGCGGGCGTACAATAGAAACCACTAGAATTAGATAACACTGCACTAGAGCGGGTGTACAAGAGAAACCACTAGAATTAGATAACACTGCACTAGAGCGGGGGTACAAGAGAAACCACTAGAATTAGATAACACTCCATTAGAGCGGGCGTACAAGAGAAACCACTAGAATTAGATAACACTGCACTAGAGCAGGCGTACAAGAGAAACCACTAGAATTAGATAACACTGCACTAGAGCGGGTGTACAAGAGAAACCACTAGAATTAGATAACACTGCACTAGAGCAGGTGTACAAGAGAAACCACTAGAATTAGATAACACTGCACTAGAGTGGGCGTACAATAGAAACCACTAGAATTAGATAACACTGCACTAGAGCAGGTGTACAAGAGAAACCACTAGAATTAGATAACACTGCACTAGAGTGGGCGTACAATAGAAACCACTAGAATTAGATAACACTGCACTAGAGCGGGCATACAAGAGAAACCACTAGAATTAGATAACACTGCACTAGAGCGGGTGTACAAGAGAAACCACTAGAATTAGATAACACTGCACTAGAGCGGGTGTACAAGGGAAACCACTAGAATTAGATAACACTGCACTAGAGCAGGTGTACAAGAGAAACCACTAGAATTAGATAACACTGCACTAGAGCAGGTGTACAAGAGAAACCACTAGAATTAGATAACACTGCATTAGAGCGGGCGTACAAGAGAAACCACTAGAATTAGATAACACTGCACTAGAGCAGGTGTACAAGAGAAACCACTAGAATTAGATAACACTGCACTAGAGCAGGTGTACAAGAGAAACCACTAGAATTAGATAACACTGCACTAGAGCGGGCGTACAAGAGAAACCACTAGAATTAGATAACACTGCACTAGAGCGGGTGTACAAGAGAAACCACTAGAATTAGATAACACTGCACTAGAGCGGGTGTACAAGGGAAACCACTAGAATTAGATAACACTGCACTAGAGCGGGGGTACAAGAGAAACCACTAGAATTAGATAACACTGCACTAGAGCGGGTGTACAAGGGAAACCACTAGAATTAGATAACACTGCACTAGAGCAGGTGTACAAGAGAAACCACTAGAATTAGATAACACTGCACTAGAGCAGGCGTACAAGAGAAACCACTAGAATTAGATAACACTGCACTAGAGCGGGGGTACAAGAGAAACCACTAGAATTAGATAACACTGCACTAGAGCGGGTGTACAAGGGAAACCACTAGAATTAGATAACACTGCACTAGAGCAGGCGTACAAGAGAAACCACTAGAATTAGATAACACACGGGATTAGTGGACTGTTGGCTTACAAGTGGATGGGGAGGCAAGGGGGAATGACAAGGCATGTCGTCATCCGGTGCTCTGCTTGGTAGCATCTGATCTGTATGAATCATTCAAGTCACCTTATCTGCATTTTTGTCAGTTTCCTATTGGTAGTAATGCAAGTGGTACCATGCGGTTCAACATTGGTGCTCTGGTGAAATGGGAGAGCAAAGAAACGAAAAGTTGATTCTGAGTGCAGAAACTTCCAAGAAAAGTGGACAGATCTTTATTTTTTGTGCAGCATAATAACAAGCCAATGTGTTTGATTTACAAAAAAACACAACATTAAACGGTGTTATGAAACAAAGCACAAGAACAAGTATGATGGCATCCTTGGTTCAGGCCGCAAAGAAAAGATTGCTAAGTTATGTCAAGAAATTGGAGACTTGATGAGAATATTTATCAAGAAGAGACGAGAAAATGAGCCGGCAGAAAGAGCAAGCTACCGAGTTGC
The DNA here is from genome assembly GCF_031893055.1 of Leptodactylus fuscus. Classification (NCBI taxonomy): domain Eukaryota; kingdom Metazoa; phylum Chordata; class Amphibia; order Anura; family Leptodactylidae; genus Leptodactylus; species Leptodactylus fuscus. Next base: position 68,756,936 of record NC_134266.1, read on the forward strand.
TCACATTTTGAGCTGAGAAGTGAAGCCATTTTCCAACGGTGAGTGCGTAAAAATAGTGCTTGCTGACAGTGCTGGAGGAAATGTGTCCTGAAAAGAAGAATGCAGTTGAAGCCGTCACCCTTTCTCGCATGACAATTAACAAGGCGAGTGGAAGATATAGGGAAAAATCTAAATCAAAACTTAAGGACAAAGCAGCACGTTTCGAAATGTTTTCTATTGCCACTGATAATTCCTCCGACGTATTTGATACTGCTCAACTCTTGGTATTTATTCACAGTACAAACAGCAACTTTGAAATTGCAGAAGAGTTAGCGGCCATGACGGGCATGCATGGGACCACCACTGTCGAAGACCTGTTCAAAGAGGTTTCAGCCGTAATAGAGGGTCTTGCTTTTCCTTTTGGAAAAATTAGTGGGAGTTACTACTGATGGTGCCAGAAGTATGGTTGGATGCCACAGTGGACTGGCAGCAAGAGTTATGATAAAAGTCGTTGAGTCCAATAGAATTGAGTCTCTGCGGCTTCATAATAATATATGGTATTAATCCACTTTACAGCTTATGCTAAGTTCACATCTGCTCCTTGGTATCCGCAGGGGGATTCGGAGAGCCAGACCGTCAAAACATATACAAAGATACTGGCGGACCCGATTGACTGCAATGGGGTCTGCCCTGTGTCCACTGTTTTCAAATTGAAACCGCCAGAGAGAAAAGTCGTCTGTGCAGGATTTTTTTTCCGACAATGGATGTGAACGCAGTCTGATACTTTATATAAAAATAGATCACCAAACTACATTGTAAATACAGTGCTTATGCTGACAAGATTATGTTCTGCTGTTGTTCCCACCTCTGACCAGTAGTGGCCACTATCTTCCTGTGCAGAATTCCTAAAGTTGGTTGCTGAACTTATTCAGATTTTGCCCTTTACAAATACACTGTATGGAGAAAAGTGTTGGGAGATTTTAATCATTGAATAAAATATTGTATAACATTCAGCACCTAGCTATGCAGTGTGCCTTTACTAACATTAGTGAAACAATGGCTTGTTCTAAAGAGCTCTCTGAATTCTAGCATGGCACTGTAATACAAGGTTGCCATTACAAGTCAGTTCATTAAATTTCTTCTCTCCTCGATATTCCACTATCAGCTGTGGAGTATTGTGATATTATTAGAGAGTGGAAGCATTTAGGGCTTGTTCACACGGGGCTCCACGTGAACACATTCCGTCGCGGCTTTCTGCTCCGGATTAGGCCCAAATGAATGGGACTAGTCCAGAGGGAGGTGTCGCAAGGCGGATGTCGCAGCTGAATCAGCTGCAGAATCCACCTGAAGAAAGGGCAGCTCGCTTCTTTTTTGCGCAAGCGGGAAAACACCGCTAGCGCAAAAAAGAATGCTAGCGGTCTACATAAGATAATCCTTTAATAGTCCCACAGTACATAGACCTCTATTGTGAGGGGGTGGATTTTGAGGTGGATTCGGAGTCAAACTCAGCCCCCTCTTGCCCCGTGGGGAACTACATCAATTCAGTAAGTGACAGACCACAAAACGTTACAGAGCGGTGTCGCCCAGTGCAGGTTGATGTCTCTGGAGAACATGTGTGAAGTATGTGTGTGTCTTTCTGTCCCCACAAGTGTGTTCTTTGTCAGTGTGTTAGCTGTATATTTAAGGGCTAGCACACTGGACCATTATTTTTTTTATAGCCCCATACACATGGCTGCGTATCACCATGGCTTTGTCTAGTGGGCCGTGAGCCTAGGGTCAAAACTCTGGACAGGCTATTACTGTGGCTCATTGACGAAACGGGTCGGTGGAGGGCACATACGGTACATGGGGTCTGCGGTTTTCTTACAGACCTATACATGCACATGTTCGTAGATACAAAAATACAATAGAATGTTCATTCCAAAGTAAACAAAGTAGATACAGTATAGAAGGGAATGGGAGATGGAATAGAAGGTACCAACAAAAAAGCAATCCAAAAAAGTACTGCTATTACTTGAAATAATGAGTTTCACCCACAAGGAGAGAAGTGAGTAGTCATCATCCTATGTACATGTATAGTAGCTGCTGGCTGTACGTGTCTGGTGGTGGTGATGAGACTGTAGAGCAGTGGCCACTATGGGGCATAATACTGTGTGCAGGGGCTACTATGGGGCATAATACTGTGTACAGGGGCCACTATGGGGCATAATACTGTGTACAGGGGCCACTATGGGGCATAATACTGTGTGCAGGGGCCACTATGGGGCATAATAGAGCGTGCAGGAATGCGGCGGGGGGTCGGTCGGGTTGGTCGAGGTCTTCGATGTCGCTCAGGAAGGGGGGGGGCATGTCAAAAGTTTGCCGCGGGGCCAATCCACTCCTAGTTATACCACTGCTGTAGAGAATATATCCCATCCAAAACCTACACAACATGGGGCAGATTTATGAAGATTGGCATATTAATCTCCAGTATCCAATACCCCTAGCCAGTGGAGGGTGTGCTTCATTTATGGTAAGACTCCCTTATAAATGTGGCGCACCCTCCACCGGGCCACGCACCCGCAGGGGAAATTTCCAACACTTCATAACCGGCAAAGATTTCCTGGGTCATTTATGTCAGATTACAAGCATACATGATAATAAATCTGATAGCCCCGCCCCATGTACAACCTGACCACGCCCCCTTTTCAGAAAAGCGGTGAATGCAGCACAGAATGAGCAATTGAGCAAAAAAATTTTGACTTTTTCTACGTTGTATAATGCACAATAAATCTGCCCCATTATCTCTGACCTGTGTCTTTCCGGCTGTTTGGGAACTACAACTCCCAACCTGCCTTGACAATTACAGACCATAATAGCATGTTTTATCACCATGACAACCATAAGGAGTCTGTAGTGTGTAGTGTGAAGCAATCTATGTGAGGAGGTCTTCAGATTAGATGATGTCTTATCAACCATCTTGTTTCTTTCCTTCCAGTCCTTGTATAGACGATTGTGCCACAAGTTAGTGTCTTCCTACACATGACTGTTGGCGGCATGATCTATTTTTGGTAAGTTTCTGACATCGTCTCATGAAATATCCACAAGACAGCCGTTATGTAGTATTATGATAATGTAGTGCAAGGTGGAGGGTTATATCATGTCAGACCTACAGGGGGCGATGTGAGTCCTGGGTAATAATCTGCTTGTGCTATGACATCTGATCCATATCATGTCTGTGATATCTAGCGCCCCCTGTATTGTGCCCTCTATAGTAACACAAGAGTTGGGGAAGGGCTTCTAGGTTCTCCCCATAACCAGGAGGGGGTATCCTATATTGCTTTATCTCATGATTATTTCTTATTATTCCAGCTGCAAACGCAATCGACCTAAAGACCTGAAAGAGGAAAATCTAAAAGAAATAATTGTTGAGAAGCCGGATAAAAATATAACCCCGGCACCGGGTGTATATGGCGTCCCAACTATGACATGTTACTTATAGCACTGCTGCCAATGGGCCCAGGTATGGCTGTGCCCTCTGCACCCCTGTAGTTATACCCCCAGTGCAAATATGATATGTAGTATAGCCCCAGAAATTGGAAGGAATAGCTCCTCTCCTGTATGTAATACAGATGTAGCAGGGCTTGTTAGTAATATCACTATGAGCACTAAGAATCCAGAAGATTTACGAGCAGTCCTATGTAAAATCAGCACTAATACTTTATAGTTGAGATGTTACAGATTACCCAGTCAGCTCTACTACATCTATAAGCCCATCCATTGGCCAATAATAATAATAATAATAGACACTTATGGATACCAAAAAGCAGAGAATAAAGAAGCCAAAACCCCCCATAAAAACAAGCCCAGAGTCTTTTTTAATGAACCCACATGTCTATCCTGTTCTGATGGTTCCTATTTTATGTTGTAGCTGTTACAGAGGAGAAGATAACCCCAGCTGAAGTAAAGACCTTTGCGATCCCAATACCTGGTAAGAATCGCTAATAACCCTGAGAAGGTTGTGTGTGACCCCAATATATAGCAGACTGTCCCTGTGATATACTGTATGACCTGTAAGGCTCCTTCTGACAACAGTCAATATGAAGAGCAGAAATTGAACCTACCTCAAATGTCCAAAATAATCCAAAAACATCAAGTGATCTACTGTGAAGGACACTGAATATCTGAAACTCTTCTCACTGTGTATTCTCTATTTGTAGACAATGAAGAGGAGATGGATGATTGGGAATATATTATAAGACCAGGAAAACCACCACAAAGAGTACAAAGAGTACAAACAGTACAGGTCAAGAGTGCAAGAAACCAACGCCTGCCAAAAGATGCTGCAGAATGAAGAAAACTACTCTTGGCAGAAGATTTAGGAAGCCATGTAGAATGACCTGTTGTGGTGGAGCAAAGACAACTAAGAGTAGAGCTTGGAAGCAACTGAAATAAATGTTATTGTTCCTTGCCAATTGATGTGATGTTTTGAATTACTTCCCTCTTGTTTATTTCCTGATTGATATTTTGATACTTCCTTTCTTATTGATATAACTTTAACTGGTTAAGAACCAGGTCTAAAAGTGCCTTATGGACCAGGCCTCATTTTTCAAATGTCACTTTATATGGCACTTTGAGACGGTTGTAGTGCTAGGGTATTAATTGACCATCCATAATCCATATTGACAGTATCCCTTTAAGAATATTAGATGGTAACAGTTAGCCTGTAAGTTCTGTAGACTTAAGCTCCTAACACTTGGTAATGTTTAGTGAGAGAGACGCTGCATATTTACGCATAGCTCTCTTATCAATGTTTCTCACATAATATTGTTATGAGAATGCTGTACACTGGTTGATGGGAATGCAGGTTTGCTTAGCACCAGGAGCATTCAACATCCGATGAAGGGTTTTTCCAGTGTCAGGTTAACCTCTGAAGAGCTGGCCATTCGGAGGGGGGAGGCCTTATACTGGACAAATACTGATGTGTTAGTTTGCGTAGCACTGGGTTACGCAAGCACTTCTTTTCAAATAAGATATAAGCTGAGAAAGTTTGCTGTGAAGTTAGAAGTGTCTGGACCTGCGTGCTAAGGGGACGCCCATGGCGCAGTGTGGATCCCAGGAACTCTATCTTCGCTGGCTCGCTTCTCCCAGCTGATGCCAGATAGATGATGCTTATAATTCCTGGTGAAGCTTTAACCTGTATATAGATGTGTAATGTAAGCTATGGAGATAATTCTCTGCCTTTGCCAGTCACCTCCATGGTTGATGATTTTCTTTTCCAGGCAGATGCTGATGTAAGCTCTTAGTGTTGATTCTGTATCTTAATCTTTGTATATTAAAGGGGTTGTCCCATCACAAGGATCCTATCTATACTGCTTGTTAATGTGAATGTAAGACTTTTCCTAAATACACTGCTTCAGCAAAACTGCTTTGTTTGTCCACTATCTTACTTTATTAATTTCTCTGTTGACAGATCCCTTGACTTATCTGGTCAAAAGTCAAGTGATGTATCTGCTGCTCTCAGGGGGGAGGGAGGAGGGGCTAAGTGCACGGGAGCGAGCCTGGAAGGGGGGGGGAGTTTACACTTTGTGGGGGGGGAGGGGCCGCCAATACAGACCCGGCATCCGCTGTAATAGAGAGGCGGATGCCGGGGAGGGTTAGACACCAGCACAGGTGCCTGCAATATTGCTACGCTCCAGCCCTGCATGAAGCCAGCAGCGGCAGGAGCGATGCTGCTATTCCGGAGGGGAGGGGTGGGGGGGCGGAGGAGTGGATCTTCTTGTGTTGAGGATTAAAACAATAGGAAGGTGAAATTTAGACATTTCATTTTTATCCAATAATACATTCACTTATCCCTAAAATTAACACATTCACAAAGGGTTAAAGGAGAAAATACATCTCACAGTCTGTTATGCAATTTCTCCCGAGCACAGAAATACCCCACATGTGGGTGTACACTGATTTCTGGGCACTCAGGGGCGCATGGAAGAGATGGAGCAGTGACACTTGGCATTTGAAAAGTAGATTTTCCTAGAATAGTTTATAGGCGCCATGTCCTATTCGCAGAGCCCCTAGAGTACCAAAACAATGGAAACCCCCAAAAAGTGACTCCATTTTGCAAACCACCCCTGACACAATATTGCTGCAATATTTTTTGGGTGCCCTGTCTCACTTGCAGAGGCCCTAGAGTATCAATTCAATGGAAACCCCCCAAAATTGACCCCATTTTGAAATCTATACTCCTCACAGAATATATCAAGGGGTATAGTGAGCATTTTGACATAACTGCCTTTTCACAGATTTTATTAACATTGGGACATAAAAATGAAAAATTTCTTTCTTTCCAGCAAACCATCAATTTGGCCCCAAATTTTTCATTTCCACAAGAGGATAAAGTAGAAAAAGCACCACAAAGTTTGTCACACAATTTCTCCTGAATGAAGGAATACTCCCCATGTAGTTGTAATCTGCTGTATGGGTACATGGTGGTATTGGAAAGAGCGCTATTTGGAGGGCAGATTTTACTGGAATACTTTTCAGGTGCAATGTTGCATTTTCAGACACTTAAAGTACCAATACAATGTAAGCCCCTCAAAGCGACCTGTTTTTAGAAAATACACCCCTCAAGGAATTTCACAAGGAGTATTATCATTTTCAGCCTAAAAATGCTTTCCAAAAATTGATGTACAATGTGAAAATTTAAAATTTTAAAGAAATATACCATTTTGGTGCCCAATACATTGTACCCATTTTGGGTCATCAGAGACATACACTCATAAAACTATTAAGTGAGCTATCCTGGGTGCAAAAAAGTTATATATGTGGGTGTAAACTGCTGCTTGGGTTCAGCGCTTTTTAGCTTTTGGAGTACAGATTTAAGGGGACATTATGTTGTTTTTTTCAGATCCCTGGAGGTGCCAGTACAATGGAATTCTCCAAGAAGTGACCCCATTTTGTAGGGGCAATTTTAGGGTCTCTGCAAATATGACATGTTGTCCAAAATCCAACAATCTAAATCTATGCTCCAAAAGCCACATAGTGCTCCTTCACTCGTGTGACCTGCTGTGTGCCCAAATGGCAATTTACACCCACATGTATGACACTGGTGTACCCAGGATAGTGTAGGTAATTCCATATGTGGGAATAAACGGCTGTTTGGGCACAGCCAGCCAGAGAAGGGAAGGAGTACTATATCTCTGGATCAGCGCCGCACCTCCCATGAGGCGACCTGAAGCGAGCGCTTCAGGTGGCGCTATGCCAGGGCCTCAGGGAGGGCGGCATTTTTGGTTACCTAAGCCAGTCCAGGACAAGCTGTCCTGGACTGGCTTAGCACCGAGCGGTGGTTTGGGGAGGCCACTGTTATTGTTTTGGGGAGGCCAAAATTATTCCAAAATTTAGTACGGTGTATGTGTTTTATTTATTATTATATAAGGTTGGGGATTGTAACACCATGGTGCAAGGGTAATTTTTTTCCTAATTTCGTTCAGGTTTTTTTCATAGTTATGGTTTTTCGAAGGTGAAAATGGCTGCGGTTGGAAGTGGTTAATGATTAGTCACCACTAGTCGCTGAGAATAATATTAACTACCTATGTGACTTTTTAGTTAAACAGGACGTAAACAGTTAAAGTCATGGTGTGCAAGCTGACACTCTCTAGGCAGTGAATGATGATAATCTCCTTTCTTATGTTTTATACTCATTCTGACACGGTAAAGTGGCTGCATACATGCAAACAATATCTTGTTACAACTGCCAAATAGCAGAGCAGGGAGGTGACCTGACTAATGGTCCCAGACAATGGCGGCAGTCAGGTTACAGGTACAACCGAAGTGCACATGATGGATATTTCCAGGATAAAATGTAGCGTGCAAGCAGCGAGAACTCAGGAAACGTCAGCAATATTTTATTCGCAGTGGAATCCGGCTTACAATGTTCCTTTAACTCTTTCCTTCCCAGAGTGCACAGCTTAGAGGGAGCCCTGCTGTGAATACACAGATAGAAAACATGAAGACCACTCTGACTAATCAGAGCACAGGACACAAGGAGCAGTGAGGAAGACAGGACAGCAGCCAATCATCTGGCAGGTTACATGGGGGGCAGCACACGCTGTACATACAGCTGGAGGAGGAGATGTCTGTGTGTTACTGTCTGCTCACGTGATCTGCTGCATCAGTCCTGGGCATGGCTGGCATGTAGTGATGCTGCTGCTGCTGCTGCAGGGCCTGGACTGGAGAAGGGGAAGCAGCTGGGCATCCTGTCATCCCCCCTCCACTGACATACTGGCTGCATTAGGCTGATAAGTAATAGGGGTGTGACTGGTAAGTGCGTCCGCTTCTACCTATTCTCATATACAAGACTTGTAGTATTGGTTATTATACTAGTAGAATAAACAGGAAGCAATTATAGTAAGTGGCAATGGATGTAGATTCCTGATAGCCCAGAAAACAACATAGGATTCAGCGACGGTGCTCATTGTATATATATAAATAAATCTACGTACACACAAATCTATATACATACATACATATATATATATATATATATATATATATATATATATATATATGTAAGTCTGTCTGTCTGTGTATGCAGATGTAGCGTTCCCTAACTTGATAAATTACAACAAAAGCTAGTGAGAAATTTAAGTTAAACTTCGCCGCAACTGTTTAATGCGTTATTTGTCAAACTAAGCTTTGCTACACATATGTATATATATATATATATATATATATATATATATATATATATATATATATACACACACATATGTTTATCTATCATATAAAACTTCAGCAGAGCACGACATCAATTTCATGTCTTAATCTATCACACTTTTTTGGGCTGAGTTTAGATATGGCAGAATAAAGCGCTATAAATATATACCTTTATACCTTTTATCCCTGTTGAAGTTAATCCCGGTCTTGCAAAACAAAATAACAAAGTGTGTGCTGTTTGCGTACACCTAATTGTACAGTACATACAGTCATAGGACATATCAGATAGTTCAGGTGAGTTGTGAGTCAGTGTTTATGGCTGGGTGTGTTTTGTATTGTAAATATATGATGGTTTATATAACTCCTGGATATAATAGGATATAAAGGTTCCCTGTGAACTTTCCATACAGTGTCCCAGGATCAGTCGCGGACTGCGCTGCTTGTGTACATTCCCAGGCATATGTGATACGTTATGGTGGATGTATATACACCATGTTTATAGTCTACCGCCTTTAAATGGATAGGGTGTGATTTCAATGTTTATGGACCAAAGTCTAATGTGTGTAATGTTTAGTGCTCAGTATAAATTGGGTAGTCCTGTAGTCTTTAACCACTTCAGGACCAGGTAATTTTCTCTGGTTCAGGACCAGATATGTTTTTGTATTTTTTGAACATATGGTTTGAGGACTATCAAATTTTCCTTTGAGTTATTGAAATAATATTTTCATGATAAATATGGCTTTATTTTTATGTTTTATATTTGCATTTTGTTTAAAATTTTAATAGTCATGTAAGTGTTCGACAAAAAAGAGGCAATGTGTCAGTGTTTCACATTTTTCGTGTTTTTCTTTTTAATAGCACCAAGTACTATTTTATTGCATCACTTAGATAGATTCTCTATATGTAATACAGAGTGGCAATCAGGAAACCATTGCACTACGGAGCATGTAATACTGTTTGGGGGCCACTAAGTGAGTATAACCTTTTTTTTTTTTTTTTTTTAGCCTAGTTGTGGGTATTTTAATAGTACAAGGGGTTGTTTGGAGGGGGAAATTATAACTATATGGGAGGGGGCATTATGAACATAAGGGGGGGACATTTATATAAGAGATATTAGGGGGTATTATGAATACAAGGGGGAAGTTATCTATATTAGGAGGCATTATAAACATAAGGGGGTGATCATTGATATAAGGGGTCATTAGGGGTGCAGTATTTATGTCAGGGGGAATTAGGGGCATACTATATACTATGAGTGGGCTATTAATTTAATGAACGTGGCACTTGGGCTTTATTAATACAAAGGCCTCAGGTAGTGAGCTGCAACAAAATAGCGCTGCAGGAAAAACATGTGGCAGTAACGCATTGTGTTTTTTTCCCGCAGCGCTTTTCCCTTTCTGCTTCCATTACACCTATAGGGAAACCGCCGTTGTTTTCGTAGGTATCATTGATTTTCAAAACCCCAATGGTTTTGGAATTTGCAGTGTGTCCACTGCACATATTTTTCCACAATGTGTGGATGGGATTTGCTAAAATCCCATACACTTTGCAGCAATTGTAAAATGTCCAGTTTTCCCGTGGTGTTTTCGCCACATGAGGCCCCATCCCCACTTTGCAGTAAAATAATATACACACTGTAATTTCCAAAACAGTCTCGGTTTTGGAAATGACAGCATACCTATGAAAATGCCGGCGGTTTAGATGTAATTGAAGAAGAGGAAGATCTCCAAACTTTCTGTGCAGAAAATAAAGAGGAGTCTGGGGCAGATTTCTTTCTAACATTCCTCTTTACTTTCTGATGCCTGAACAGGTTGTATATACTTGTATGGAATAGACTGTATTATAGATCACTCAAGTAGGGCCGCCTCAGCAAAAAAACCCACTCAATTGTGGTTGTTTTTCTGCTGCAGTGCGCATGGGTTACTCCAAAAGGGGCCCACTGAGGCTCTGTCGCCCAAGGGCCCACACAACCCTGGAGCTGGCCCTGCTTTCAGGGATCATTTCTATAGGTTTTAACTGGCCATGTCAGGAACAGACATACTGAATCCTGCAATAGTAGAAGACACTCATTTTAGCTGCCCCCTACATCAGCTATTAGATGTGTGTACTGAAACGTGGACCTTCCACTGTTGACTTCAGTGGGCGCTGACCTGCAGTACCACTGCCTGGCCGCTATACAGAGCATGGAGCCAACTGCTTTGTGGAGTGTGTATAGTGTATAGCAGGTTGTGTATAGTATACACTGTGTACAGCGTCAGTAAAGGTTGCCCCACTAATCAGATATTTATGACCTATCCTAATAATAGGTCATGAAAACAAATTCCTGGAAAACCACTTTAATTCTGAATTCTCTAAAGAATTGTCTGTATTATAATAAAAACTTAAACTTCTTGCACTTCTTTTGAACTGACCTCAGTCCATCATAAGGCTATATGGTGATATAGATAAGGTTAGTAAAACTTTACAAGGTCCAGGTATTGTAGCCACACTGCCGACTGTCAGGGAGCCGGCGCTGCTGATCCTCCTGGATTTCTGGAGGAACTGAGTTCTGATCCTTTTTTTTTTTAATAACATTTTCAGCTATTTTTACATTTAAAATAAGATATATAACCCCTTTAGTGAAATCCTAGTCTGATAAAAAGCGAAAAACCAAACAGGTACACAATTCAGGACTGGCTGTCAGCCTTGATATCTATATACCCAGAGGCCAAGGAGGTGTCCATCACATTCCAGTGATCTCTGTAAATTGCAGAATAAGCAGTTCCTCACCTTCTGAGGCCCACTCTCAAGGGCTGCAATAAATTTTAATGCCCCATGTATCGAAGTGCAGCAAAAACAGTATGGAAACGCGTCGTATATTTTTCAACAGCATTTTTCATTGTGATTTCGCAAAGTTTGCGGACTTTCTGCCCCTATTATATCTATACGGAAAACACCAGCGTTTCCGGAGGTATAATTGACACGCTGCATATTTTTGTCTGCAGTGTGTGGATGGGAATATCTAGAATCCCATCCACTGTACAGTTACTGTGTGGTGTTTCCACTGATGCCAGAATGCTATGTTTTCGCTATGTGGAGTTTCACCCTTTACAGGTATTCTCGTCTGAAACATTTGTACCTTATAGGTCGGGGGGTCCAGTTATGCGACACCCATCTATTAAGAGAGGAGAATGAGCACCCCCTGCTTCCCCATTGTCAGCTCAGAGAGGAGCAGAGGAGAGTTAGCTCCATTGTACTTTGTGACATTTTGTTAGCTAGGATACTACAGTTTGCAATACAGCTATATATCATATTTCTTTAGTGTGCAGTATACTTTTTCAATATGAGTCGGTGGCAAAGAAATGTAAATAATGTACACCTCTCAGTCTCTCAGGGTCCATTCACACGGGGGAAAATGGTGAGGAATTTGGTGTGGAACTTCAGCACTGAAAAAAAAGCCTCCCATTGACTTCAATGGGTTCCTTTTTCTGCTATAGCATGCTAGTAGGAAAAGGAACCCATTGGGAGGCTTTTTTTTCAGCGCTGAAATTCCACACCATTTTCCTCCGAGTGATTGAACCCTTATAGATTGGCTCTTATAGGAGATCGTACTGATGGAGGGGTTTACTAAGCAATATTTAGTTCCTTTGCTCCTGTTTATATAATGCGCTTTATCTTCATATTTCTTGCTTTGGAATTAATACACAGTGTTATTTCAGTATGTTCTTTTGATCTGTATCTGATCATGAGATTGATAGGATTTCTTTTTTTTTTTTTTTTAATGTAGATTGTGAGCCCCACATAGAGCTCACAATGTACATTTTTCCCTATCAGTATGTCTTTTTTTGGAATATGGGATGGAAATCCATGCAAACACGGGGAGAACATACAAACTCCTTGCAGATGTTTTTTTTGCCCGTGGCGGGATTTGAACACCAGGACTCCAGCTCTGCAAGGCTGCAGTGCTAACCACTGAGCCACCGTGTGGCCCCGATAGGATAGGACTTCTGTGACTGAGTGTATACACCAACTTACAACATCTGCCCCTTAGCTGACCCCCCAAAAACATACTGGAAACCAGGATATGGTTAAGTGGGTTGGCCACAGCTTTATTAATTACAATTTTAACAAAACAAAGAAAACATTAGTTCCACATCCCTGAAGTGACATCATTCACAAGCTTGCTCCAATGCTACCCGCTGGTGGGCAGGGGGCCTGCATAATTAGACCTTCATTCCACGGGACGTAGAACACTCCTGGCATGCTGTGACAACAAAGAGAAAAAATAAACAACAGAGAAAGTATGAAATAAACCGAGAGGGCAAGGGTAGGCGGGTGTTCCTCTCATCCGCCATGATAGAGGGTAAGTGACCAGCACCCCGTGCCCCTTAAATTTATAAGTGAGCTACCTTTACAGCTGCTGACCACATCAAAACACGGGGCGGGGATAATATTCAAACCGTTGCAATAGTAACCTCATCACAACAGTCCTGGCCCTTTCCCTAAATGGTGCAAGGACTGCTAATAATAATGATAAAGTGATGGATCCTCATCATGTCAGATCTCTAGTCATCTGTCTATAACACAGATAGAAAGCACTGATACTAGGACTCCATGACTGTAAGGCCTTATTCACACATCCATATTTTACTTATGTATGCTGGCTCCATATATATTCATTTCAGTGTACTTATTCACATATCTGTTTTTGTTTTATCATGGACCAGTTAAAAAAAGAAATCAATGCCTGTCCTTGTTTTTTCACTGATGCAGATGAATCACACCAATGTAAATCTATGGGCCTGTAATAAAATAATCTGTATGTTACCAGGATTTCATGACTAGAGACATGTGTGTGAAAATCTGCATAATACACTCATATGAATACGGCCTGAATGCCATATATACTGAGTTTCCCCCTGACTTTCTGCCTACAGTTGTTATACTTTGTTTCTCAGGCTTTTATACGTTTTTGTGTTGATTTCAAAACAGGAAGTTGATATTATCAGTTGTGACCGTAAACTACTGATTCGGTATAACGTCACACATAGACGATGTGTACCGTCTTGTCTAATACACTTGGATTTTTAATTCTACGTTGATGTAAACTTACTGTTATTTCTTATTGTAAATGTCTAGAACAGTGACCGCAGACCAAACATTTGATGACCACTTGTTTTGTCGGCTGACGCCATCTTTTATGCTGAAATTAAAGTCATTGTTTTATGGTAATACGTTTTCCTGTCAGTAAAGACAATAATCACATTGTATAGGAATAACTGATCAGTCTAACCGTTGGTCGGTCACAGACAGCCATGGGGACTGCTGCTTATGAACCCATTTAAGGCCGTGGCCCAAAGGAACGTGAACAGCGGAGACGCTGTGGGAAAAATCGCGGCGTTGTACAGTGCAGGCAAAGTGGATGGGATTCATGCAAATCCCATCCCCACTTTGCGGAAAAGATCACAGCATGTCAATTATATCTACGGAACGCCTGCGGCTTTCCCGTAGATATAAGTTAAGAGAAAGTCCGCAGAGGAAAACTCTGTGAACTTTCTCTTAAAAGCGCTGCGGAAAGAACCGCAATGCGATCACACAGCGGTTCTTCCCGCAGCACGTTGTCACTGCGTTTACGGCCCGTGGAGCCTTAGCCTCAGGTTACATTTACACATGCAGGTTTTGTTGCAGTTTATGCTGCCACTGATACAAAAATGGAAGTATCTGTTAGGGCTGGGCAATTGATCGTAAAATAACTGATTTATTTGGGTTGGTTTTTACTGTATTTGCAGTTTTGTTCACTCTGAACTGAAACTAATATTTTTATACTCTGGGGATTCTCCAGACCCCAGAGAATAATGATTGGAGGCCCAAGAGACGTGAACAAATATAAAAAACAGTATCCCTCACCTCTCTGGGTCTCCGGCACGGCTCCCTATTCTCTTTGCAACTGTCAGTGGCCACTAAGGCCCAGAGCTTTCGTCTACACATCATAATACGTGCCACTGAGACCCAATCATAGGCCTCGGCAGTCCCTGTCATCTGTCAGAAGCGCCACAGACAACAGGGAATTGTCCCAGAGAACAAGAGAGGTGAGTAACACTTTTTCTGTCTGCTCATCTCCCCTGGGCCCCAACTCATTATACTCTGAGCTTTGAAGGGAATATAATGGCAGTTTTGGTTCAGCCGTGTTCAGTCTGAACAAAACTGCCGGTTGAACCTTGCGAGACGAATTTTATGAGGGTCACTCAACACGCAGTAAATGTAAAAGAGGTTGTGATTTATTAAGGGGGCCTGATCTACGATTAATTGCGATTAATTACGATTTAGGTCATAATCACCTAACCCTAGTGTCAGTCTTTTCTTTGTATTTATCTGGTTGTAAGATCTATGTCTAGCTTTGACTTAGAAAACAGCACCAAAAACTGCATTTGTGATTCCTGCCCAAACAATATATTGAGCTCTTATATACAATATTTGTGTATTCACGTACATTTAAAGGAATTGTATCATCGTAGCAACATCTCTCCCATTCATGGGATAGGGGATAAGTTGCTGATCGGTGGGGGTCTGAGCACTGACAAAAATGGGTCTGTTTCTCAGTGAAGTACTACACTTTGGCTGTCTTCAGGGTTCCCCTTGAAAACAATGGGCAGAAGCACACATGCCGGATCATCACTCGCACCTCAACCAATCTTCAACCTATCCCCTACCCATAAGTTGCCAAGTGAAAAAAACAGTCTCGGATTTGGAATATCAGGCTAATTCTATACATGATCTTAGATTTACACATTGCTTGAGATCACTTACTCTAGGTTTACACTTGCATTTCTGTTCTTCAGGTCCCCAAGTGGAAACCCAGTCCGCTTACAAACAGTTACCCATGGAAACCCACAGACCCCATAGACTGTAATCGGGTTTGCTGGGTTTGCGCCCAGTTTCTGACCGAAAAATGTGGAGAGGAAAGTCCTGCTTACATTTTTTCAAGTAGAGCGGGGAACAGAATCCCCAAGTGCTAAATGAGTGCAGATGTGAACCAAGCCTTAGGCAAAAATGCAGTGTTTTACATTACCTGCAAAGTGGATGCAATTCTGGCTAATCCCTTCTACACATTGCAGTCAAAAAATCTGCATTGGAAATATTGCAATAGGAAAGGCAAGAACACTTGCGTTTTTGTAAGTCACAGCATGTCAATTATGCCTATGTAAATGCTGGTGTTTTCCATATAGGAGCAATAGAGGCAGAAAGTCTGTTGAGTAAAACTCTGCGGACTTTCTGTGCAAAACGCTGCGGAAAAGGTGCGTTTCCGCCATGGTCTTTTCGGCAGCGTTTTTTTGCAGTGATTCGCTGCATGAGGAATTAGTCTTACAGTTTGGGGGCATTCACACGGAGTAACGCCGGCCATGTATCACAGCCGTACACGCCGGCGTTACGGCAGACTGCCGAACACTTCCCATTCACTTCAATGGGAGCGCTCGTAACAGCGGCGTTTACGAGCGCTCCCATTGAAGTGAATGGGAAGTGTTCGGCAGTCTGCCGTAACGCCGGCGTGTACGGCTGTGATACATGGCCGGCGTTACTCCGTGTGAATGCCCCCTTAAAGCTACTTTTCTACAAATTAGAGTTTCTGTGTTCTTGCCATGAAATGTCCTGGTGATCTCATTCATTCCTGATTTCGGGTACATTGCCAGTTACAATACTGGCTCCTTACACTGTCTGCCCTCTATCATGACTAATGGCATAGCCTGGTACTGATCATACAGCAGCATCCATCGAATGTAAGAGCGGTGTGGGTATGGATGAGCCTGGCATCTGAAAACATTGTATAACCAAACAATGCTGTATCTACAATAAGAAAAGGAAAAGGGCAGACATTATCAGTCAGCTGGCGTAGAGCGGCACCTCCACCGGACCTAATCTCCTGATCATAGGCTACGCTCTGCTGTATGTTTGCTCTTTATGTGATTTTAATGTCATGGGATTGAAGGCTGTTTGTGCCTTTCCTATTAATACAGAGTATACCCAGTCCATCTGGACGATCACTTACCCTGTCAGAGGAGGATCATTTATAAATAGCACTAGTTTGTTCAACTGATAAAAATGTTTTACTTGTTTAACCCTCTGCAGACCACACATCATTATAAACCATTGTTTAAGCCCTATTGTTATTACTAGGGTACAATATGATTTTGCTTGCAGTCTTCGCTTTCTTTTGTGTAGCTGGACATTTTCATTCAGATAAGTTTGCAGAAAGGTAAATGTCTTTTTATGTTCCTGGAGAGAACAGGTCATCCTGCTTTACAGTGCCATTGAACTGAATGTAAATGCTAAAAGAATTTATATCTAAAAGTTGCTAAGAAACTAATGGAGAAAGTGACAACCAACATGGTGGCAGATATTGGTGATGTAGAATAGAAAAGTGTTATCCTGTGCACATTAGATGAATTGCACCGCTGAGTTTGGTGTGGCTGACCATCTCACTTATATAGGGGGCCTCCCTCCTCTGTTGGAAGATGTTGAGGTAGAGATGAGTCAAACGTGTTGGATTTCAACACACCTGATCCTTATGTTCTACCACTGGAGAAGTCTGGGGTTAAGGCCCCACGTAGCAGAAATGCAGCTTTTTTTGTTGTTGTTGCGGTTTTTTGAGCCAAAGCCAGGAGTGGATTGAGGAAAATTCAGAAGCATAAATATTTTCTAGATGTTCCCCATTCCTTTTATAGCCATTCTTGGCATTGGCTCAAAAAACCGCAACAAAATCTGCAACAAAAAAGTTGTGTTTCTGCAACGTGGGGCCTCAGCCTGGCATTGACTTTCTTATCTGTCCCTACTAAGAATACATGCTTGCTTGGCCAAGCTGGGTGTGCATGTGGATGGGGGATTGAGAGAGATAACTGAGCTAATAAGTGTGACCACTAGCATGTGTATGGCCAGCCTCATACCTGGGCTGCATGGAGACTTTTTAGTAGCATTATTGATTTCTGTAATCTTAATCTGCGAGCAAAACTGTCCAGTGTGAAGATGTCTTAAAGAGGACCTTTCATGTCCTCAGGCACATGTGGTTTTAGATACCGCTAGAAAGCTTTAATGTTATATGCCCCAGGGAACAGATATAGGTGCAATTTCTGATAGCGCTTCACCGTCAGAAGGGCATTCCTGACAATCTAGCTGGGAACGCCCCTCCTGACAGTAGAATTCGTAGCGCCATACAGTCAGAGGAGGCGTTTCTTACGCCAAACGATGAGACTGAGCGGTGAGGAATGCCCCCCCAGTACTCATCTATGGACTGTCAGGAGGTGGGGCGTTCCTCACCCAGGTAATGTCCCGGATTCTGTGGCAGCTGCTACCCCAGTAGTTACGTCCCAAGTTATGGGAAATGTTACCTCTGATGCTGCTCCTACTACCTCCATAGATTGTAAGCTCTTGAGAGCCAGGACCTCAGCCCTATTGTGTGAAGTGACTGTTTCTTTGTAATGTATCTTTTTGTCTGTACTTGAACAATACAAATTGTACAGTGCTGCGGAATATGTTGGCGCTATATAAATAAAATGTATTATTGTTATTATTATGGGAAGTATGAAAACCATCAGATGTTTGGTGAATCTCTCTCCCAAGAGGCAGAATATAGCCAGACTGGGGTCATAGGCAGTGCAAGGACAACCATAGTCTATCCCCATTTACAGCAGAAGTATTCAGAGATAAGTACTTGAGTTTAGAAGGTGATGAACTGTACTATGGTCCATCCTTACCCCTAGGTAACAGCCCCTAGGTCCTGTTAGATGGGCTCCTGACTCTCCAATCTCCCGATATCTAGTTAGGAGAATGAAGACATAGCAGGTCTAGTAAAAAAGAAACACATTGGCTAAGGCCCCACATTGTGGAAATGGATCGGAAAAAAAACATAGCATTTTACAGTACCAACAAAGTGAATGAAATTTTTTATCTCATCTACACATTGCATTAAAAAAAACCTGTGGAAACGTCATGTTTTCAAAAAAACAAAACAAGCTGTGGAATTGCCAGATTTTTTTCTATGTACTTAACAGGGGAATAAAAAAAAAATGTAGAGAAAAACACAGCAAAAACTCAGCGAAAAATGCAGAAAAAAACATCACAACTCATTTTATTCTACTGTGGGGTTGTTTAGCTGCGTTTCACTACATGAAGCTTAAGCCTAAAATACACATCCAGGTCTGCCAAATGCTTTGTGTTTGTTTATTGGCAGCCAAGTAAAGCCATTCATGCAAATATGAAATGACTACATTGAGAATTTTTTCTGTGTTTATTGTTGTTGTTTCTCGTCGCAGTAATATATTACTTCCCCTTTGGGAAAGCTGTCCAAAAATGACATGCAACACCATAATAGTTTTCAAGTGTATGAGCAGCATAACAGCTGTTTAGTATGTATGTATATGCATAGAAATATTGTACATATAGTCAGGATCTGGGGTAGCTGGGTGATTTGCATAGACACAAACTCCAAGTTGTCAGTCCAAAATGTAGAGTTTTATTCACTCCCAGTCAGTACAGCCGCAAAGAAAAACACAAAATAAACACCTGCCCGTCTGGGCTCAAACTAAACAAAAGATGGCTGCCTCACTTATAATAAAAAACAGTTCAGGTAGTCAGGACCTTCTCAGGTAGTAACAACCTCCTAGGTGGCTCTCCAGCCAAGCTCTTACCCAGTATTCTAGCAGAGCAGACTTCTTATGCCTCACTAACAAGGGCAACCTGACACAGCTGCATTCCTGCAGGAGCGTCCACAAGGTGTGGACTGGAGGGTATGAGAATGACAAGTGCCACTACCAGCCTACCTGCCATTCCCCAGTGCACAGCACTAAACAAAGCTCAGCAAACCAAGCTGTGTTACTGAGAAGCAAACTTTCTGGATATCATCATTTTCATCATCATCATCATCATCATCATCATCTAAGCAATCTGGGTGAGATGTACACCCCCTCCAGCAGCTTACAATATATACAGTGTATATACCGTATATACTCGAGTATAAGCCGACTTTTTCAGCACATTTTTCATGCTGGTAAAGCTCTCCTCAGCTTATACACGAGTCAGGGTCCACAGAGCACAGAAAACTGGAAGTACCTGGAAGGGGGAGGTCCTTTAGTCCTACCGCTCTGTGATTGGCTTGTCATGAGGTCACGTGACTGTGATGTCATCAAAGGTCCTGTAGCCACTGGTATGTAACATCTGCAGATAAGGTTGAGTCTAAATCCTAGTAGCTCCGCCCACACCAGAGTCCGATCACATGGTCATGACGTCATCAGAGATCCTTTAGCACACTAGGATTTAGCATCTACCCTGCAGATGAGTGGCCAGGATTCATTGTGTCTTATGGAAGATGTCTGTTGTATGGAGGAGAGGAAGCTACAGTAAAGTGACACACACAGGGACCTTCCTTTAGTTACTCTGCCTATTAATGTCAGGCATTTGGGGTTATTAATTTAGTTTCAGTAACTCCATTTGCCTCACATTAATAGCAGTTAACCCCATAATTTCCCTCATATTAACCCCTGTGTGCCCCATTTAAGGTTTACTAATATGTGAGACACATGAGGGTACTAATGAAGGACCTTAATTATGAAGATACCTAATTATTACCTCCGTATGTCCCACATATCAGTAACTCTTATGTGAGGCACACAGGGGGTTAATGTGAGGGACATGATGGGGTTAACTGCTATTACTATGATCCCCATGGAGTTACTAAGCTGCAATGCACATGACCAGACTTTTTATCTGCAATGGTGGATTCCCCCCCCCCCTCGGCTTATACTCGAGTCAATAAGTTTTCCCAGTTTTTGTGGTAAAATTAGGGGCCTCGGCTTATATTCGGGTTGGCTTATACTCGAGTATATACAGTAGATAAATTGATAGATACAGTTGCTAAATTTGCAAAAAATCACAGTTCCATCACGTCTAGCATATAGTCCTACCATTCTCCATATTAGAGGTAAACATTCCTTGTAGACTGGGTGGGTCAGAGTTGGAAATCAAAATGTCTGACAAATGGGTTCAGATGTTTAAGAGGCGTGAGCGACTAAACTACTTAACACCAGGTATGAAATGTTAACCTTCTCTCCCCCTAGACTGAGGTTCCTGGTATGGTAAGCCCTTCACTACCCTAGACCACCAGGGTACATCTAGACCTATGTTAGTTTAATAGACTTTTTATGTAGGTGGTCTCTCCATTGGCTAGTATTGCAGCCTCTTATCATATAACCACTAGAGATGAGCGAACAGTGTTCTATCGAACACATGTTCGATCGGATATCAGGGTGTTCGCCATGTTCGAATCGAATCGAACACCACGTGGTAAAGTGCGCCAAAATTCGATTCCCCTCCCACCTTCCCTGGCGCCTTTTTTGCACCAATAACAGCGCAGGGGAGGTGGGACAGGAACTACGACACTGGGGGCATTGAAAAAAATTGGAAAAAGTCATTGGCTGCCGAAATCAGGTGACCTCCATTTTAGACGAATAGTGGATTTCAAATCCGGGTCATATGAGAATGTGAACTTTGTGACTATGAGACAGGGATAGCTGTACAGGCAGGGATAGCTAGGGATAACCTTTATTTAGGGGGGAATGTTATTAAAAATAACTTTTTGGGGCTCTATCGGGTGTGTAATTGTGATTTTTGTGAGATAAACTTTTTCCCATAGGGATGCATTGGCCAGCGCTGATTGGCCGAATTCCGTACTCTGGCCAATCAGTGCTGGCCAATGCATTCTATTAGCTTGGTGAAGCAGAGTGTGCACAAGGGTTCAAGCGCACCCTCGGCTCTGATGTAGCAGAGCCGAGGCTGCACAAGGGTTCAAGCGCACCCTCGGCTCTGATGTAGGAGAGCCGAGGGTGCACTTGAACCCTTGTGCACCCTCAGCTCTGCTACATCAGAGCCGAGGGTGCGCTTGAACCCTTGTGCACACTCTGCTTCATCAAGCTAATAGAATGCATTGGCCAGCGCTGATTGGCCAATGTATTCTATTAGCCTGATGAAGTAGAGCTGAATGTGTGTGCTAAGCACACACATTCAGCTCTACTTCATCGGGCTAATAGAATGCATTGGCCAGCGCTGATTGGCCAGAGTACGGAACTCGACCAATCAGCGCTGGCTCTGCTGGAGGAGGCGGAGTCTAAGATCGCTCCACACCAGTCTCCATTCAGGTCCGACCTTAGACTCCGCCTCCTCCGGCAGAGCCAGCGCTGATTGGCCGAAGGCTGGCCAATGCATTCCTATGCGAATGCAGAGACTTAGCAGTGCTGAGTCAGTTTTGCTCAACTACACATCTGATGCACACTCGGCACTGCTACATCAGATGTAGCAATCTGATGTAGCAGAGCCGAGGGTGCACTAGAACCCCTGTGCAAACTCAGTTCACGCTAATAGAATGCATTGGCCAGCGCTGATTGGCCAATGCATTCTATTAGCCCGATGAAGTAGAGCTGAATGTGTGTGCTAAGCACACACATTCAGCACTGCTTCATCACGCCAATACAATGCATTAGCCAGTGCTGATTGGCCAGAGTACGGAATTCGGCCAATCAGCGCTGGCTCTGCTGGAGGAGGCGGAGTCTAAGATCGCTCCACACCAGTCTCCATTCAGGTCCGACCTTAGACTCCGCCTCCTCCAGCAGAGCCAGCGCTGATTGGCCGAATTCCGTACTCTGGCCAATCAGCACTGGCTAATGCATTGTATTGGCTTGATGAAGCAGTGCTGAATGTGTGTGCTTAGCACACACATTCAGCTCTACTTCATCGGGCTAATAGAATGCATTGGCCAATCAGCGCTGGCCAATGCATTCTATTAGCGTGAACTGAGTTTGCACAGGGGTTCTAGTGCACCCTCGGCTCTGCTACATCAGATTGCTACATCTGATGTAGCAGTGCCGAGTGTGCATCAGATGTGTAGTTGAGCAAAACTGACTCAGCACTGCTAAGTCTGCATTCGCATAGGAATGCATTGGCCAGCCTTCGGCCAATCAGCGCTGGCTCTGCCGGAGGAGGCGGAGTCTAAGGTCGGACCTGAATGGAGACTGGTGTGGAGCGATCTTAGACTCCGCCTCCTCCAGCAGAGCCAGCGCTGATTGGCCGAATTCCGTACTCTGGCCAATCAGCACTGGCTAATGCATTGTATTGGCTTGATGAAGCAGTGCTGAATGTGTGTGCTTAGCACACACATTCAGCTCTACTTCATCGGGCTAATAGAATGCATTGGCCAGCGCTGATTGGCCGAATTCCGTACTCTGGCCAATCAGCACTGGCTAATGCATTGTATTGGCTTGATGAAGCAGTGCTGAATGTGTGTGCTTAGCACACACATTCAGCTCTACTTCATCGGGCTAATAGAATGCATTGGCCAATCAGCGCTGGCCAATGCATTCTATTAGCGTGAACTGAGTTTGCACAGGGGTTCTAGTGCACCCTCGGCTCTGCTACATCAGATTGCTACATCTGATGTAGCAGTGCCGAGTGTGCATCAGATGTGTAGTTGAGCAAAACTGACTCAGCACTGCTAAGTCTGCATTCGCATAGGAATGCATTGGCCAGCCTTCGGCCAATCAGCGCTGGCTCTGCCGGAGGAGGCGGAGTCTAAGGTCGGACCTGAATGGAGACTGGTGTGGAGCTATCTTAGACTCCGCCTCCTCCAGCAGAGCCAGCGCTGATTGGTCGAGTTCCGTACTCTGGCCAATCAGCACTGGCCAATGCATTTCTATGGGGAAAAGTTAGCTTGCGAAAATCGCAAACTGACAGGGATTTCCATGAAATAAAGTGACTTTTATGCCCCCAGACATGCTTCCCCTGCTGTCCCAGTGTCATTCCAGAGGTGTTGGCATCATTTCCTGGGGTGTCATAGTGGACTTGGTGACCCTCCAGACACGAATTTGGGTTTCCCCCTTAACGAGTTTATGTTCCCCATAGACTATAATGGGGTTCGAAACCCATTCGAACACTCGAACAGTGAGCGGCTGTTCGAATCGAATTTCGAACCTCGAACATTTTAGTGTTCGCTCATCTCTAATAACCACCAGTAGGAAGAGGTAGTGTTAAAGTAACAACCAGTTTTTTTTAGCATGAAGTCATTTTAAGACTAGACTTGTCTCCCGTTGGGTGAAGAAGTAAATATTTTTTCTTTCTCAGATTTTTTTAGTTTTAGTATACTCTAGTAAAAAGAGAGAAAAGCTGCATAGTTTTTTTTTTACATATCTATGATGATTTTAATATTCTTTTTATCAGACTAAGCAGATCATTTTATTTAATTTAGGATATCTTAAAGAAATACTCCGATAATTTTTTGTATGAGTCTGTTTGTAGATGAGCCTATGTGTGGTATAACGTTACCGATTCTTAGCTTTATTGTAAAGTTATATGCTTCCCTCCAAAGTACTGACCTTCTTTCTGATCCACTGTGGCTCATAGAAGGAGGTCAAACTAACAATGCAAGTCTATTAGAGCCTTGAACTGACTCCCATAGACTCTGATTGTGATTCTGATCTCCTATTTGTACAGGTAAGCTGGCAATGTTGACTTCAGGGAGGAATGCTGACGGCCTTGAGCCACCAGCATTTCAGAATGTTATTAAGGCCAGGTTCACATTAGCGTCGGGTTTGGGGTTCGCATTGGAGAACTGAAAGATGGAAACCCTCTCTTCTTTAAAAAGCAGTGCCCCTTGGAAACTGCAGGAAGGACTATAATGAGGTGCACTGGGTTTCCAACAATTTTATACTGAAAACAGCAGAGAGACGTTCTGCTTTCAGGACTTTTCTCTCTGCCGATTTAAGCGGAATCCTGGACAGAGACGAGCAAACACTAGTGTGAACCTAGCGTAATATGGTTAGAAATGAACTAGCAAAGAATGTTGGATCTAAAAATGACACCATGCTTAAAGATGAACATGCACTTAAAGTTTGATGTAAAAGTCCATGAAAATCAATAAGTTTCACATTTAGATAAATTATCTTTCCCTGTGTTGAATTCTCATGACTGGAATTTGACCATATTTTCTGTAAGGAATGCAGGATATCTGTAAGACGTGATTTTGCTTTTCACATTCATGTCAGTATATGAAACTAATGTTTTTAAAATCTGTATGTACACAACACTAAAGAAGATGATTCAAGAAAAGTTCTCAGTTTATCAGACCTGTTTGGTGCCACATTATCAAGTACACTTATTTGCTATTAGTAGACAATCATAGGAAAGTGCATGAGCTATGTATTTTACCTAAATATCAGGTTTAAAGGGGTTTTCCCACAAAAGACATTTATGGCCATATGGGATATGTTATAAATGTTTGATACCTCTGGGACCCACACCTATCTATAAAGTGAGTCCCTACAACCTCCGTGGCTACTTACTAGAGATGTGCGAACACTATTCGAAACAGCCGTTTCGAATAGCACGCTCCCATAGAAATGAATGGAAGCGGCCGGCACGCAGACTTTGCTGGCGGCCGGCTGCTTAACCCCCCGCGTGCCAGCTACGTCCATTCATTTCTATGGGAGCGTGCTATTCGAAACGGCTTTTTCGAATAGTGTTCACTCATCTCTACTACTTACGTGACATTGACCTAACTGTGGAGACTGTCAGTTACGGTCAGGCATTTCAGTGACAGCATACCTCTGAGCTACACTGTTTTCGTAACTCGTGACAGAAGTGAATGGGAGTTGCGCATACATAGAACAGTGAGCTACGTTATTTCTGTAAGTCCATTTCACTTTTATGGGAGTTATGGAGACTCCATATCTCAGAGAAATAATATTTCCATAAATCTCAGCCATAGCTGACGGTCTTCACAGCAAGGTCACAGTCAGGTAAGTAGCAGGACACAGAGGCTGGGGAGGTTCTTTATAAAGATAGATGCTAGACCTGCATTTATCAGAAATGTATGGCATATCATATGGTTAACTCTACTTAGGCTGGCCTTAGTTTGGATCCAAAAGGTGCAACAGCACTCTAAGCACCGAGAGCGTTACCACAAATACCTACTGTATATAAGAATACATGAAAGTGAGGTTCTTGGCTTTTACACTTATCTATCTGTAATGGTAAGCCCGTCTGCCACGACAAGACAACCTCTGTTAGATGGGTCCCTAAACTGAAATATCTCACCTCTCTTAGGGTTTTTAACTCCCATGAGTTAAAGGATAGTTCTCAGTTTAGTACATTTATTGAACCCTTTCCTATAATGCCCAACAAACATAGAGAAATACACATACAATGTTCAAATAAAATTAACCAGACTACAAAGGTGGTACAATCCCTATAACCTACCCTATGTGCTATCTGCAGGGTGTGGGATAAGATGCACAATGGCCCCCAGCCACAATCTGCACTTTATATTATTGTGTCTTCTTGTGCGTTAGGGGGGAGCCGGCAAAAGGTCCCGCTTATAACTGCTATGTATTAACTAGTAATAGACTAGCTTTTTACTTTTGTTTCCAAAAAACATAGCACATATTTTAGTAAAAACAAACATATCCCTTGTGCTAAATTAAGTTTATGGACTAAACCCTGGAAAGTAAACTTTGGGTTTTGAGACTTGGCTGCCAAGCTACTGTTTTTATACTGTTTTGTCAGCTACTTAAGCACTTGCTGCTATTTGTGTGCAGACTGTAGACCCTCATACCTAGTCATATTGCTAGAATTGTATTATCTGTAGCTTATTTTTTACAATATGTGAAGCCAAGGACAGATCTGCTTTACATTAATTTCTACATAAGCAGTTCCGTTCCTTGAGATGCTGACGGACCCCTTGACTATCTACGTATTATTTGCCTTGCTTTGGCTATTCATTCCATTTTAGTGAGTGTGTAGTTTCGCTCATATTGGCCATGTGGGCACTTTATGCTTGGGAGGAATTTGGCACATACTGGTAGTAAAGCTTTTACTGAGCTATTGAACTGAGCAAGAAGTAAAATAAATATTGTACAGTGTTTATTAGCCTGTCAAGCATTGTTATTATTCCGTTCTCAGGTTACCCCGTAATGTCCAATTACACCCAATGTTTCTAAAATAATGGCTAATTTACTATGTGTTAAGCATACAGTATAAAGGAACTTGCACGTTAAAGTGTCGTTCTGAGTGTTATACTGAATTATAGGGTTTGGCTTATCAGCTAAATGGAATCCTTCCAAAGTAGTCTGTGTCTAAATACTGTAAGGGCCTGGTGTTCTTTCCTGTGATGCTTCATGCTTCGCGTGAACAGGAAGAGCACAGAAGATAGGCTCACATTACACAACCGTCTTATGAAATGGGCAAACAATAGCAGCATAGAGGAGATTAGCACGCTAGTGTTGGTGTACAGGAGCATAGCTAGAACGGGTGCAAGAATGCAGCTTGGTGGCTGCACTTGAGAGGTCCCGCAAGCAGTGTCAGACTGGGGTGTCTAGGGCCCATCAGTGGAATTGTTTCTAGGGGCCCGCCATCAGGATCAATGCAGACCAGCGATACCGAGACAGGTCAGCTAAAGGTAATAACATGTCAGGAGCCATGCCGCTCACCCGCCATATGATGTGCACTACCTAATCCCACTGCTACACACTGTATGGTAAATGAACAGCGTGGCTCCTAAAATTGTTACCATTAACTGTAGCCACACTGTCCTGGAAACTGATCTGCAGAGGTGCAGGCTGTTGTATCATCGCAGATGGAATATTGATAGCCTATCCTAAGGACAGGCCATCAATATTAGAAAGATGGATAAATCCTTTAAGGATTTGTCCAGGAATTGGAGCAACTCATGTGGTGGGGGGAGATAAAATAAAAAATAAATAAATAAAAAGCTCATTCACCTGTTCCCAGTGCTCCGTTGTCCGCCACCAGTGTCCATTGAGTCTCGTACCAGCAGCTTCTTGCTGGGAGTCCTGCAACTCATGTGATCACTGAGACCAATTAGGTACAGGATTTCCAGAAATGCGGCCATGAGACATAACAGACACAGAGAGAGGATAACGGGATGCTGGGGACAGGTGAGAAGGCTTTTTTTTTTTTCTTTTTTTCTTTTTACATCTTCCTGGCGGCCGCCACAGTGATCGCTCTAGTTTGTGCACAACCTCAATAGGCTAAAGCCCAACATTGCAGAAACAGCGTTTTTGGCTATGGCAGAATAAAAATTGATGTGTTTTACAAAACAAGCAAAGCGAATGAAATGTAATCAAATTTACCTCATCCACACATTGCAGGAAAAAAAGATGTGGAAGATGCTGCAAATTCTAAAATGCATGCGCTTCTAAAAACATGGCGGGGGAATTGTAGCTGCGCAATTGTTCTGCAGCAAAAAAGCACTGCAGGAAAACTTCTGGCGGCAACGGATCAGTTTTTCCTGCAGCGCTTATTGAAGAAACTCCACAAAGGTTTCCTGTGAGGACTTTCTGCTTCCTTTTAGGGAAACCTCCGGTGTTTCTGTAGGTATAAGTGACATGATGCAATTTCCAAAACTGCAACAGTTTTGGAAATTGCAGCATTTACGCTGCATGTATTTTTCTGCAATGTGTGGATGGGATTGTACACACTATATACCTACACACTCATAGATATACATTAATATATACTCACACATATATACAGTATAATAGCATATATACATTTATGTATACTTATATGAATGTATTAATACTATATATATTACATATATGAAGAGCTCAACGGAAAAATGGCCTAAGTCCACAAATCAATATTGTGAGAAAAACGAAATTTAAAGTTTTAGCCTAAAGCAAACGGGCATTATTGTGGAATATATCTATCCAATGTAATCAGCTAATGAACACCGTTAATCCTAATCATAAATTGTATTATTTATTAAAAAAATTGCAGCTTCATGTATAAATATTATTTATTTAATATTATTAATTAATTACTACTATCATTAAACGATGAAGAAGAATAATTACCTGCCTCCCTTTTCGGCGCTAAATATGTGCAAAAGTTGATTTAGAGCCTTTTAAACAATAAGACAAAGTTTTTACACTAATATAAACAACAGACCGGAAGTCACGATTTCAATGAAAAAATGACCAACGAGAGTGAAGTAAGTAAGTTTGTATTGGACTTAGGCCATTATTCCATTGAATGTAAATTCTTCTGCATTGAAATATATGGACTTAGGTCATTAATCCTAGGTACCGTGTAAACCCAATGCATAGAACGAGGTACAAAGAAGCTTTCTAGGTAATAATTTGAAATATGACAAAATGTGGACTTAGGCCATTTTTCCGTTGAGCTCTTCATATACACTCACACATTATTATAGCATACTTTATATACTCACACATACCTGTATACAATCATACAGCACTCACACAGTATACAAGACACATAGTTTAACCCTTAAGTACTATCATGGTGTCTATCATAATAAGTGTATAGTAGTGGTGTATGATAGACACCATGATAGTACTTAAAGGGGCTCTATCAGCAAAATTATGTTGATAGGGTCCCACATATGCGTGAATAGCTATTCAGGCACCGCTAAAGTTATATTAAATTCCCCCCCGGTTTAAAATAAAACCAGAGAACATCACTGGAAGAGGAGGCGTGGCTGAAGATGACGTTGGACCCTGAATGCCCGCCCACCGTGCACAATACATAAGATTGACAAATTCTTTTTTAGGGTTTTATTTTAAATTTTGCTGATAGAGCCCCTTTAAGGGTTAAACAATTGTATACATATTAAATATTACATTTTAACAAAAAAAAGAAAAAATATACTCACATTTGTGAAGAAGAAAGTGCAGCATCGCAGCAGACTTGTCTCTGTCCACACAGGAGGGAGGAGGGAAGTCCGGGCTGCACAGAGAGTTGAAAATTGCAGTGATAGCTGCTGCTGAAGTTGCACAGTGTCCTCCCAATTGTATACTCTCCCTATATTAATAGGGAAAGTATATGACTGGCAGGAGGCCCCTGTGTGTGTGTCAGGGCTCCGGGCAACTGCCGGCAGCCGGCCATCTTTAGTCATTACAGTGTTGCCGGCAGCTTGTGGCCCCTGAGGTTACCGATCTGGCCCCTGCCACTATCAGTCCTCAGTCTGCCAATGCATCTGCATTGGGAAAATGAACACTGATAGCATATCTCCCAACTTTTGAAGAACCGAAAGAGGGACAAAATGTGCGGCAAATTTAGCCCCACCCACTTTTGTGTTGACTCCACCCACTCGTTAATTTTTCATGTGCCCGCACACAGTATAATCCTCCTACAGTCACCCGTAAATTATATGTCCCCTCTCTATCTCTCCCCCAGTTTCATATACACCCTTCATCTGCCCCCAGTTTCATGTCCCTCTTCCATCTCTGCCCCCAGATTCATGTCCCTCCATCTCTGCCCCCAGATTCCTGTCCCTCCATCTCTGCCCCCAGATTCATGTCCCCCAATCTCTGCCCCCAGATTCATGTCCCTCCATCTCTGCCCCCAGATTCATGTCCTCTCCATCTCTGCCCCCAGATTCATGTCCCCACATCTCTGCCCCCAGATTCATGTCCCACATCTCTGCCCCAGATTCATGTCCCTCCATCTCTGCCCCCAAATTCATGTCCTCTCCATCTCTGCCCCCAGATTCATGTCCCCCATCTCTGCCCCCAGTTTCATGTCCACTCCATCACTGCCCCCAGATTCATGTCCCTCCATCTCTGCCCCCAGATTCATGTCCCCACATCTCTGCCCCCAGATTCATGTCCACTCCATCTCTGCCCCCAGATTCATGTCCCTCCATATCTGCCCCCAGATTCATGTCCCCACATCTCTGCCCCCAGATTCATGTCCCACATCTCTGCCCCCAGATTCCTGTCCCTCCATCTCTGCCCCCAGATTCATGTCCCCCATCTCTGCCCCCAGATTCATGTCCCCCATCTCTGCCCCCAGATTCATGTCCTCTCCATCTCTGCCCCCAGTGTCATGCCGTCCTCTCCATCTCTGCCCCCAGTGTCATGCCGTCCTCTCCTTCATCTGCCCCCAGATTCACGTTCCACCTCCACATTAAACTTACCTTCTCCTCCGCTCCCTCGCCGCTCTCTGCCCGCCTCTCTCGCTGACACATGCGGCTGAAGGAAGGAGCTGACACATGTCAGCTCCTCGCTTCGCCGCTGCCCGCCTCTCTCCCTGACACATGCGGCTGAAGCTGCTCGTGTGCTCACTTCGCCGCTGCGTCTCTCTCTCGCTGACACATGCGGCTGAAGCGAGGAGCTGACCTGTGTCAGCTCCTCGCTTCGCCGCTGCCGCCGGCTCCTGGCTTGTACATCGCGTCTACAAGCCAGGAGCCGGCGGCAGCAGCGAAGCGAGGAGCTGACACAGGTCAGCTCCTCGCTTCAGCCGCATGTGTCAGTGAGAGAGAGACGCAGCGGCGAAGCGAGCAAGCGAGCAGCTTCAGCCTCTGGACGCAGATCTGAGTTGAAATCGGGACATACCTCCCTCCAACCGGGACCGCGGGATATGTCACCCAAATCGTGACTGTCCCGCGGAAATCGGGACGGTTGGGAGGTATGCTGATAGTCAAGGCTCCTGGCCCACCGGGGGATTCATCGGCTCCCCGCGGGCCAATCCGACCCTGCCCACAAATCTGACTTTTTTCTCCACCCAAAAGAGTGGATACCAGACAGAAATGCTCCAGACACACACCTGCAGATGGTTTTTACAACCCATTGAAATCAATTGGTTTTAAAACGGACTGTTTGAAATCAACTTTTGAGGATTTTGAGACTGATCTGACACGGAGAGACAAATGCAGATGTGAACCCATCCTGAAACAAACACTCAAGCAAAAACACTTTATTCCATCCCTGTCCCCATCACATGATTATCTGACACAGTCTAGGCTTCTTTCATGTTTACTACACTTATAACCCTACAATCTGGCTTTTTGCAGCATCCTGACTTTTTTTTGTATTTCTCCTTCTCTTTGCTTTTTCTATTAATCCCATGATTCATCAGCACAGCATCATAAGGACAGCTAGAAGCTGTGTAATTCTCCTTCTTTCTATATTTTCCTAGATATCTAAGGGGGCGTTCACACTACCGTTGGTGTCTGCTCAGCATTGTCCATGGCAATTTCCTATACAAGATTTTAGCAATAGACACTAGCTGGTCCGTTTGCAATTTCCATTCATTTCAATGGGATTTTATCTTGTGTCCTTTAGTGTCCGTTTACAACCATGTGCGTTTTTTCAAGTGGACAAAAAATCCTACATGCCGGACTTTTCTGTCTTTTTGAAAAAAAGGACAGCAAGTGTACTTTATTTTTTTAACATTGAGGTCTATGGGCAACGGACATATAACAGACAGTAACTGATAGCCATCAGGTTTTTTTTTTTTTTTTTTTGTGTGTGAACACCTTCTGAATGGACACCAATGGCAGTGTGAACCCTACCTTAGAGACAGTCAGTCTGTGCTGTGTTCTCATTCTCCATAACTGTGTGACAGGAACTTTCTGCTCATCAGTACAGGTAGTTAGTGACAGAAGTTTGTCTTCTCCTTGGGAGAGCCTTGGTGTTAGTCTATCATAGTCAGGGACTTGTACAGTATTCCATGTAGAGAATAACTGGTCAGAATGACCTAACTGGAACAAAGGGATTTAGTTAGAAAAGAATAACTAAATAAGGTAATACAGGTTGCAAAATATATATTGGAAAAAGGGGTGAAAATGATGCAAAAAAAATCGAGTGCTTTATGAACTTTGTTTTGTCTTTATTCTTTCTTGTTACTCTGCTCCTGTGTCCTTTGAACTAGTGGTAGGTGGGAAGATGAGTGTAAGTTATTGGCTAATAAAAAATAAATTTAGTCCACCTATAACTGATATAAATATAAAGTTAGATTTGTTCTACTGTTACTGTATTATATAGTATTATTCCTGCTGTTTGGCATCTTACTGATATTCAATTGTTTTTCAGCATTAGAAGCAAACATGAGTAGTGAACTAAATGTCCCAGTGGATCCCTCCACTCCCGCCGTCTCTGAGCGCGGCAACAAAGGTATGGACTACAGAGACTGGGTTAGACGCAGCTATCTGGAACTGGTGACATCCAACCATCACTCAGTGCAGGCCTTATCCTGGAGGAAGTTATATCTTAGCAGAGCCAAGTTAAAGGCCTCTAGCAGGACTTCAGCTTTGCTTTCTGGATTTGCTATGGTAAGCATTTGGGATTTTTTTTACGGAATTGTAATGGAGTCTACTAGAATTGAAGTTTATGACATGTTAAAGGGGTATTCCCATGACGCTTGTTCACTAATCTGCAGGCTGTTGTGCTCTCTTCATTTCCTGCTTTTCTCGGCACATAGGTGGGCGGGGTTTCACTTGCACTGGATTGGTTGTAAATGAATTACCACAGTGTGAAGCTGATGTAGCAGAGCTGGATTTGAGTCAGTTTGCTTTACATACAGAGGTAACGGACTCCCTATCTCAGCCCTTATCAGCCAAATTCAATTAAACTGACTGATAAGAGCTCAGAAATCCCGGAGCTCTCACCTCCCCTATCTGAGAAGCTCCGCTACTTAAAAGACACATATAGCTCAGAGCTGCTCCCAGCCCCTCCTTCCCTCCTGAGAGCAGGCAGCTACATCACTTGACAAATGAGCAGATAATCCCAAGGGCCATAGAAACAGAGTGTAAACAATTAAGTGAATAAATTAAGATAGCGGCACAACAAAGCAGTTTTGATAAAGAAATGCATTTAGGAAAAGTCTTAAATCCGCATAAACTAGCAGTATAGAGTTGGAAACCTTGTAATGGGACAACCCCTTTAAGGTCATCCTCTTAGCGATCAATAATGATCACGGCCCCCTCTGCAGCTTTTCCTATTGTACATAGGGAGCCTATGTGTGATTTGATGCAATATAATGTAATAAAGTACATTGTATTGGAAATCAGCAGATCCCAAGTTCAAGTCCCCTTGTGGAAAAAAGTAGAAAAAAAAAAAAGGGCAAATTAAAATTACATTTTAATTTAAAAAACACAAAATGTAAATCAACTAAAATAAACAATCATGTTAGGTACCCCCATATGTGTAGAAGTCTGCATTATTCAAAAATAGTGCTATTTAGTGCTATAATGACTCGCCATGCAGAGTAATGTCATTTTTATTATAGAGTGAACACCATAGTAACAAAATGCCAACAAATAATTATAGAATTCTGGGTATTTTCATATGGGCCCCCCAAAATCTTAAATAAGCTAATCAAAACATTGCATGTACCCCAATATGATACCAAATGAAAGTACAACTCATCTTGCAAAGAATAAGACATCCCTTAACTTTGTCGACAGAAAAATAAAAAAGTAAAAAATTTTGGAAATCGGAGGAAAATCTGAAAAAAGTTGGCAAGCATTAACCCTTAAGTACTATCATGGTGTCTATCGTACACCACTATCATACACATATTATTGTGATAGACACATGATAGTATTTAAGGGTTAATGTACAAACCACTCTGCGTCCTTAAAGGATAAAAATTGCTGACCTATCCATAGTATAGGTCATTCCTATCAGATTGATGGGGGTCTTACACCCACTGATACTCACCAATCAGCTAATTGAAGGGGTTGTGATGCTCTGAAACAGGGACATCATTGTTTAGTGGCCATGAATGGTACTGCAGCTGTCCCCTATTCACGTGAATGGGACTGAGCAGCAGTAACCAGGCACAATCACTAAACACTGCAACGGTCCCTACTTCTGGAGCGCTGCAGTCCCTTCAATAAGTGGATCAGTGGGGGTGCCAAATCATAGAAGTTACTGTTTTTTTTTTATGTAGATTGTGAGCCCCATATAGGGATCACAATGTACTTTTTTTTTTTTTTTTCCATTTAAGTATGTCTTTGTAGAATGGGAGGAAATCCAGGCAAACACAGGGAGAACATACAAACTCCTGGCAGATGTTGCTCCTGGTGGGATTCGAACCCAGGACTCCAGCACTGCAAGGCTGCAGTGCTAACCACTGAGCCACCATGTTGGCCCTAGAAGTACCGTATTTTTCGGACTATAAGACGCACTTTTTTTCCCCCAAATTTCGGAGGAAAATGAGGGTGCGTCTTATAGTCTGAATGTGGAGTGGGTTTGCGGCATGGCCGCGCTACTGTCACCGCTGGTTTTCTTCAGCGGCAGTATCGCGGCAATCTGCAGGCCCCGGCAGCTAAGACAGTCCCCGGCATCTGCTGTAATAGACCGGCGGATGCCGGGGAGTGTCTTAGCTGCCGGGGCCTGCAGATTGCCGCGCTACTGCCGCTGAAGAAAACCAGCGGTGACAGTAGCGCAGCCATGCTGCAAATCCGCTCCTCCTCCGCAGGTCCTGGCAGTCAGTTAGCCCCGGGGCCGGTCCCCACCGGCCCCATACCTTTAGTGATGCAGGCCGGCTCCTGCACGGCGAGGCCGCAGGAGCCGACCTGTTCCGATGACAGCCGGGAGCTAATGAAGGCTCCCAGGCCTGTCATAGATATATATTACTATCGCGGCTGGTCTATGACCCTCAGCGATAGTAATGTATAGAATCTCCCATAGACGGCAATACACTTGTATTGCCGTCTATGGGACTTGCAATCAAATGATTGCAGGTTCAAGCCCCCTAGGCGGGGGATATTAAAATAGTAAAAAAAAAAAAAAAAACACTTAAAAAAAATATAATAAAAAATAAAATAAATAAAAGTTCACCTCCTTTCCCTAGAATACATATAAAAGTATAACATTACTGTGAGACATACACATTAGGTATCCCTGTGTCTGAAAATGCCCGGTCTACTAATATTTTTATGTACAGTGAACGTCAAAATCAAAAGTGCTAAACTGCCGGGTTTTTCTCTCTGTTTTGCCTCTGAATTAAATAAAAGGTGATCTAAGCAATAAACATTTCCCAAAATGGTATATCTAAAAAGTACACCTGGCCCCACAAAAAAAACGCCCTATACATCCCCGTACAGCTGCAGGGTCACCTGTCAATGTGGCCTTGCAGCTGTTCCAAAACTACAACTCCCATATATTAAATATTTTACCATTTTTTGCCTGAAATTTTTTTTTCCCTATTTTTCTCCTCTAAAACCTGGGTGCGTCTTATAGTCCAGTGCGTCTTATAGTCTGAAAAATACGGTAACTGTTTTATGTGCTGGGATCCAATTTCTTTCTTCTCATCAGCTTTTATCAACATGAATACTCATTGTTGGATGTATCGGTCAAATTCAATGTACTGTAGACACAAAGTTACAGCAAATACCATAAAAAAAAAACAAGGGAGAAAAAATACTTCAACGCTTTCTCTTATTAGCTTACTTATTTTCTGTGAAAGACATTTTGCTTCTGAGTGTCAATAGGATAAGACGTTTTCTCCCATAATTAATATGATCATGAATGAGATGATGAGATGAATATGTCATCACTTTTATGTTGACAACCCCATTGTCACAGTGAGGAGAATGAACATTTTAACAGTCAGTAGAAATGTCCATTTTCCTGCCATCTGCAGATTTACAGGATCTTTCAAAACCCCATCAATATATCAGCTTTTTTAGACACAAAAATAATTGTGGTTTTGAATCTTGGACTTGTAACAAAATCTGAAGACAATGTTTCATTTCCCTCACTAAATAAGGACAATTTTATTGTCTTGGTGAGTCGTCTTTGAAGCTTGACAGAGCATCACGGATTTTGAAAAGAATGTTTGAGACGATCAATTTAACATTGTGACAACCTGTCAAAAACAGGTTTTTATGTTACTAGGCCAACATAATAATTCACACTTCTGAAATAAATAAATTCCAAAACGAATGAGTCATGGAAATCTCTAGTCATCGTGTGATATTTCTCTATTTCCACCATACGCTCAGGCATTTTTAGGCAGCACTGATATGTAAATTGCAAAGAATAGTAAAATGTTTGACAGAATCGCGTCCGAAGACTCGCTCCATAGAAAGAAACAAAAGTACTTGTACTAGAGATATGAGAAGACAGGGAAAGGCTGCAGTCACCACTATTCTCTACTATATGTACAGCCATTAGATATTAAGTACAATAAAGCATTGGGAAAATGGGATCACTATATAAAATGGGAATGGGATCACTATATATATATATATATATATATATATATATATATATATATATATATATATATATATAGATATACAATTAGTACTTGGCAGAGCCAAATCCTAGAAGCCGAAACATTAGTCCAGTGTGGTCTGTGAATGAATTCATTAACTCCTTGTTGCTTGTTAATGGTCGCATGGTTTTAGGCAAATTGTGCAGCCATTAACATGCACCAACAGGTTTAGAATCGATTTTCTTGTGAAGTCTGCTGACCTTGATGTTTTGGTCCGATAACGTCCATATCCTGTTTGTGGCTCGCCTGTGTGACAATTGCTAAATGCAACGCTAACCATAGAACACTGACTGTCTGTAAATGTATAGTTAACCTTTATAGTGAACACTGAAAGATGATGGCGCAGGTATATACAGTATCAGACATTAGCTCCATGGGAGTGTGGAAATGCAAGTTGTATTCCCTATTAATCTTGACTTCAGCCGAGCATGTAGTTGGTCTGCTATATGCTCTGTCACACATGGTAGACAAGCTGTTGAATTTCCATCAGGAATATTCAGTAGTTATTCTGATTCACTGGTGCTTCTTGTGGAGGCTTCTCTGTAAGTATCACCATCGTTCTTCAGTAAAACCCACAACAATAACTGACATGGTATGGGTTAAAACTCGCATAACACGTCACTTGGCGCTGTGGGTTTTAAACCAAAATGATAATCATTTTGGATAATGAGTGGTCAGATATCTGACTTGTATATGCCATGAATGGTCGGTCACAGCTAGCCGACAACAGACTTGGCCAAACATACCAGCGTTTGGCACAATTGTCCACTTCTTGCCAAGCATCAGCCACCTTGTGCAGCTTCGCTGTGCTTTCTTTTTTTAACAACTTACTGTCCATTGGTCGGACAATTCAGTTGTTAATGTTGATGGAAGGATCATTTATTTCACCCTATCATCTATTGGACGTCTGCATGGTGGCCATGCGAAATTGAATGTGTAGTCCCAACATAAGGATGAGATTTAGTGAAGTCTGATTCACTCTTCTGCTTCTGAGCATTGCAGTGGGCTACTGGCCTGTTAGTTCATGGCAACTAACCTTTCTGCGAGTACACTCAGAGTGACCCCAGTTTTAGGGACCGTCCACACAGACTAATCTGTATGTGCTACATGTTTTTTGCAGATTCTGCTGCAGACTTAATCTTCTGTTAAACAAACATAAACCGATGGAAAGAAACTTCTGTCTTGTTTTAGTTATAGTGAGATAGATGGTATTCCATCTGCATCCTTCTTTCTGTCAGCTTTTCAGTCAGTTGTACTGATCCTATGATGGATGAAGGCAGTGTGAATGTAGCCTAACATGATTTTTTTTTATATCCTATATAAACCTGCCTTCTTTGTGTAGGCTCTAGAAGTGTTTCCCTAAATTATAAGCAAAAGTCAACCAAGAAACAGATGGAAAAATCACATTTAAATCCCAAATGTGATGTTAAATTTGGATAATATGTTTTTACTGGAAGGAAACCAGAGTTTTTATTTCTATTTATTTCATGTTTTCTGAAACATTGTCTCTTACACGATCAATGCCAGTGTACTGGTGGGAAAGGTCCTTTTGTGGGCTGGAAACATGTCCAGTTGTTTACCAAAAATGACAGAATGGCAAATTGCCAGAGGTTTGACTACTATTCTATTTTTTTTTCCAGAGTTTAATGTTCTCTTCTTTATTTTGTAATAAGATCTATAACCTGTATGATTCAAGAAATTGGATCATATTATAGAAAAACACCGGGTAAAACTACTACTAAAAAAGTCTTGGTCGTAGCGGTGGCCAGGAAACTTAACTTAAATTTAGCAACTAATGCCAGGCAGCTGATGCCAAGGCAAATATAATCAAGGGAAACATCAAGAGCAACATGACAAGAGCATAGTTTTGTACAAATCAGTATTCAAACCACATATGGGCATCTGTATTTGAGTAGAGATGAGCGAACACTATTCGAAACAGCCGTTTCGAATAGCACGCTCCCATAGAAATGTATGGACATAGCCGGCATGCGGGGGTGGGTGGGGTTTTAAGCGTCCGGCCGCCGGCAAAGTCTACGTGCCGGTCGCTTCCATTCATTTCTATGCGAGCATGCTATTCGGAACGTCTGTTCCGAATAGTGTTCGCTCATCTCTATACTTGAGGCTAAGTTGAAGACTCCACCAGTCTATGGGTTACCAAATGATGTAGAGCTGGTCGCAGATGTGAACCCAGCCGAAGGCCCCTTTCAGATGACCGTGGTGTGGATTCGTGAGCTATCTGTTTATTTCATGGATAGCACACTGACCCATTCTTTTCTATGTTTTTTACGGTTCTGTCCAGGCCACTTCAGATAGGACAGGTCCTATATCTGTCCCATATTGCGGCTTGTGCTTCCGTGGCTCCTATTCATTTAATAGAAGGAGCTGCGGAAGCTCGACCTGTGCATGTGCCCCCTTGTACAGCCTGTGCTTTTATTCACGGCAGACCGGTTGCAACATGGTCGCCTGCAACCGGTCTTAGAAAGACATAGCAGAACTATACTGGATGCAGAAGTGGATTAGAGTACAGAGACCGGTTATCAAATTTAGGCTTATTTAGTTTGGAGTAAGACTGTTTAGGGGCGACCTATCCACAATGTACAAGTATATGAATGGACAATGGAGAGATCTCTATAGTGATTTTTTACACCCAAGCCTGTGACTATGTCAGGGGGGAATCAACCAGATTTAGGCCGGGTTCACACGGAGTTACGTGCTGCGAGATTTGGCACGTAGACGCCGCGTGACCCTTTGCGTGCCGTACACGCTCCCATTCATTTCAATGGGAGCGGGGAGCGTATGCGGTGAATAAATGCACGGCCGCAAACTAGCGCGGTGCATACGCTCCCCCCTCCCATTGAAATGAATGGGAGCGTGTACGGCACGCAAAGGGTCACGCGGCGTCTACGTGCCAAATCTCGCGGCACGTAACTCCGTGTGAACCCGCCCTTACAGGGAAATAGAAGGTCACTATTGGTGTAGGCAGTGGTTTGTACTGTAAGGGTATGTTCACATGGAGTTTTTTGCAGGCAGAATCCGCCTCAAAATCCGCCTGCAAAAATGGATCCCATTGACTTAAATGGAGCCGCTTGCTTTTTTTTCCCCAATAGCTATTAGCGTAAAAAAGAAGGAACATGACCCATCTTACCACGGATTCCTTGGCTGAGTAAGCTGCGGCTCGAGACACGCTTATGTTTAGGCCCATTCATTCGGGCCTAAACAGGAGCGGGATGCCACAATGGTAGCAGCGCCAAAAAAAACACATCAAAATCTTTCCGCCATGTGAAGGAGCCCTTAGAAGAGTGAGACAGTGGAAATGTAAGATGTTGTAATGTTTATTTTATTGAACAAGTTCAAAACGGATTGTTTTTTTGTATGACTACTACATTTCTGGAGATGTATCTTTGATTCAGGGATGTATTTTCATGCTTTATATAGTCAAGATTTTTTTCCCTAATATGAGGCAATAAGCATCAGGGTTCTTTAGCCTTCCTCTGGATCAACACACACTGCAGTTGATAGTGTAGACTTTTTCAGTCTTATCAGATATGTTGTATATAGTACATTACTGTTGCAAACTTCTTACCATTTTTATGTTGTTTTCCAGGTGGCTATGGTTGAAGTCCAACTTGAGATGAAATATGACTACCCCAAACCGTTACTCATTGCGTTTAGTGCTTGCACCACAATACTGGTGGCTGTCCACTTATTTGCACTCCTGATCAGCACCTGTATACTTCCAAATGTTGAGGCAGTGAGTAATATCCATAACTTGAACTCTGTCAACGAATCACCCCATGACCGTATGCATCCTTATATTGAACTGGCCTGGGGTTTCTCCACAGCTCTCGGGATCCTCCTGTTTCTTGCTGAGGTTGTGTTGCTGTGCTGGATCAAATTCTTACCTATAGACTCGCCACAAGTTCGCAATGAAACTGCTTCAGCACAGAGGCAAAGTTCTGATGCAGGTTTTACCTCTGCACTAGTGTCCACCATCATTATGGTACCTGTGGGCATTATCTTTGTCATATTCACAATTCACTTTTACCGTACACTGGTGAGGCACAAAACAGAGCGTCACCACAGAGAGATTGAAGAGCTCCACAAGTTAAAAATCCAGCTTGATGGACATGACCGAGGTGTAAATGTGGTATGAAGATCAGTGGTCAATAGACTTAGGTTCATGGGTCTATTTTACTGAAAACTTCAGAGATTGGGCTGACTTTTAGTCCTGTGGGTCGTAGCTGTGGAGATGCGTTCCAAGCTGCGGTTGATTTCTGCATTGTCACATTGAACATTACAGGTTGCAAAAGGGACAAAGTCTAAAGGGAAAAGTTGTATTGTTTACATATGGGACCTAAAGTGCTTACTTAAAAAAGGCATAAAAATAATATAGGATTTTTAGATTTTTGGTAGGTTCCAAAATGTTTACTAAAGGTTTTTAGTTTAGTGTCCTTTATTGTTGTCAGGCATTTTCAGTGCGTAACTGGGATTTCAGCAAATCATCTTCAGCCTTAGAAGAGATCAGACAAAACTCCCAAGTTCATGTAAATTATTCATTAAAGGGGTTCTCCACTTTGGAAGTGGTCTTTTCTGGCAGTGAGATTGTAGCAGCGCCACCACAGGGGAAACTAAGCATTACACAGCATTCAGAGGGTTGCCTGGCTAATTTAGGCGAGAATAGGTCCTCCAGAAAGACAGATTTTCCGTGTAACTGCTCACCACCCTGGCTAATAAACCAACATCCCCACTTTACCAGTTCAGTTTCCCTATTGGTGTACATGAAAACTGCTTTTCTAAACTGGATAACCCCTTCTAACTACAAGGAGGCCTGAGTAAGTTTAGTTTTTACACCATATGTTCTTATAGTACCTGAGCTTAAAAATGCATAAACTTTGGAGTTCAACCTAAATGGAAGGATGAGGGGTGTGCTGACCGGGCTCATTTTATATAGAGTATTTTTGACCTGAGTAAGGTGCCTTATACAGAGCGAATATAGGTTGTGCCATTTTAACAAATGGGACTGCTGAAATTCTGTAATGTACAGTATGCTAGAGGTAGACAAATGCCACCAGTGCCCTTTATAGGGTACTGACTCTCTGGGCATGGTAAGTCTTGATAGTGCATAACATTTACATGAATTTGGATGGGCGCTTTAGTTATGAAGCAAGCAGTTTCCTTTTTTATCAAGAAAATGGCATTAAAGTTTTGCCCAGGATTGAAAAAGATGCCAAAATCCTGCAAAGATGGTCAAATAAAAAAATCTCTATACACCTATTCAGTTCTCTGCCATGCTGTGATGGTGTCATGTACATGATGGCTGAGGCCAAGAACTCTGATCATATGGATGTATACATTGCATGTCATCATTGCAATCACAGGGACACTAGAGCAGCATCTCTTGCATTTGTGAGAAAACCCCTTAAGATAAATATTGAGAGCTATCATACTATGTACTAAACTATCCATCCTTATCTGTATCTTAACAGGAATCTGTCACATTGTTTGCGCATTACACTGAGGCACCATAATACTTATAGATAGTCCAGTAGAGTCACCATTTAAAGGGGTCGCCCCATCTCAGCCTCTCAGCAAGGCTGTATGCAGTGTCTGCTTATCACTTCTTGTATTTCTCTTCCTCCCCACCCCTCCTGCTGAA
Source organism: Leptodactylus fuscus (assembly GCF_031893055.1). NCBI lineage: Eukaryota > Metazoa > Chordata > Amphibia > Anura > Leptodactylidae > Leptodactylus > Leptodactylus fuscus. The sequence continues at coordinate 68,799,330 of NC_134266.1, forward strand.
CGGGACAAACAACACTTCCGCAAGTCAGATAATCTGCAGATTCATGTACAGAATGGACTCTATGTTATCTGTGTGTTTACATAAAGAGATAACAAATTCAGCTTTATCAGCAAAGTGCAAATATCTGAACGGATTGTCCTGGCACTGAGTGAGTGACGTCACTTGTCCTATAGGTCTGTAGTTATAGCAATGCTGTGTAAACAATGGAAGGAATAAATTCACATAGCAGGCAAACAAAGCAGAATTTCTAAAGCAATATATTTAGGAAAAGGCTTCAATTTACATAAGCTACCAGTATAGATAGGATCCTTGAAATGGGACAACCCCTTTAATTTGAAGAGCTGTTTTGATGCATATAGGGGTGTGCCAGAACCTCTGTATGCAAAGGCCAGGAATTACCTGGAATGCCAGAACCTCTGTATACAAATACCATGGAGTCTGTGGTGTTCCCCCATTGCACCTGGGTTCATTTGCATATTTCCAAAAACAACTTCTTGAAGGAAACAATCTGTCTATGTCTTCTACAATGCATTGTGACTGGTTTGGTATCAGTCTTTCTAGTGTTGACAGACTCCCTTTAACACCTGTAACCACTTCTTATACCCAGAATTCCCACTCAATAAAATACAATACAGACATATGGGTAAGTTGGATTTCTGCAAACCTCACCCAATAGTATTCATTCTCGCACAACTTGAGGGTAGGACTTAATGCATTGATTTTACTTACTGAAATATTGGTACTATGGATATAAGGGATACTGGGCAATCATTTAATTACATATAATAAGTATAACGATATAAACTATTTAATTATTAGAAAAGATCTATATGAGACAGATATACAAACAATATATGTTACAATAAAGAGCTCTAAATGTAAACACGTGGTGTATATATGTATTTTTACTGAATGTACATTTTATTATATTTGCATTGTTTTATTTGTGGTTTATATTGTACTTATGGTCATTTACATGGTTGATACTTACAGTATATGACATTTTACACATGCAAAAATTGTCACCATGTAATTTTTGCGATACCTATAAATACGGTGCCTTTTGAAATACAAGTGAATAGAAATACTAATAAAATCTCTTTCATTTTACAACAGGACCAGATATGTGCCAGATTATAACATGTTCTAGGGAATTGGATGATCATACATACATTCATCAAATTAAACTAATATCTAATATAACTATTTTAACAGCTTGTTCAACAACTGTTTGAGGGAGTACACGGCATGTCTTTACTATCGTGGTGTGACCAGTGGACCGTGTAGTGGGTATGGGGGGCTTCCTGCTATTCCCCTGTTGTCGGGATAGAAAGGAATCCCGGTGTGGGATATCAGCTATCCGATCCTATTGTTCTTAGGGAGATAAAGCACCACCAGAGGAGTCTTGCAGCTGCTTTCTCCCCTCCCTGAGCTAAGTGTGCATGTGTATGAGGTGTCAAGAGAGATAGCTGTCATCCAAACAAGAGATTGACCATTGATTGTTTATTGTGTATGGCTAGTCTATATAGTAGTCACAATCATTATGACAGACAGACAGACACACAGATTTTGACTACCTAATATAGTAACCCGTGAGTCTCTGTATGTTGCTACAATATTGGGCTATCAAAATTAGATTAAAAAAAAAAGTGTCAAATTAATAAGGCTAAGGAACTACAAATTATACCCAATGTACGACAGCAATATGAGAGTTCATTATGTTACAGATAGTAGGTACCCAAACAATCAGTTTTTCTTTCCCATACATATAGACATCTGCTTAAAGGCACAATAGGAAGATTATATCCCACATCCCATATTTGTTTGTCTTTGATCAGACATTACCTATGGTACACAGTACTCATACCTGCACTCAGTCTCATTTGACAATGCATAAATTACCAATACACTTGAATGTGTAGGACACGCCTTAGGCTTGGTTCACATCTGCGTTCGGTATTGTGTTCGGGGAGTCTGCTTGGGGACCTCTCTGAATGGAATATTGAAAGCATTAAAAAGTGGTTAGCAGAGAAACCACATGGACCCCATAGACTATAATGTGTGCAAGGAGCACTTTTCTCTCCGCATGATTTGTGCGGACACTACGCAGAAAACACAAGGACCCCATTTTAGTCTATGGGGTCCGTGTGGTTTCTCTGCTAACCGCTTTTCAATGCGTTCATTATTCCCTTCGGGGGGGTCCCCAAGTGGACTCAGTGTGAACCAGGCCTTAGATCAGAGGTTCTACGAACATTTTACATTCTATGTTTTTCTAGTCTATGTCTTCTTTGTTTATACTTAGTTAGGTCTTGTGTCTTGTTTCAGTTTTCTTCTTGGAATCTCTCAAATCTTTGCTCTAACTCTCTAAATAATTTACTGAGTTCCTCCACTTTACTCCATTGAATAGCTGAAGATTTATTTTTCCCTATACTGCCTTCAATTAGTCTATAATATTACAAGATTCTGAATTTTAATACTACTAATAGTCGAGTATTTAGAGATATCAAGGAATAGCTGAAGAGCTTGTACAACATTCATGTCTATTTTTCCCCCAGATAAATAGAGCTGCATATAGGGTTAGACTTTTGCATTCAGGTGCCAGTCCTTTTGCAAATAAAATGGTTTCCTCGCAGCGATGTCACTTGTATATTTACTCTCCATCAACTGACCTGTCTTGTTTGCATATTCTAGAAATGCAGGTGTACTGAAGCTTGAAATCTATACAAAAATACACCGCAGCCAACTCTTCCTGTACTTTACACAGGTCACTTCTTTCTTTCCTGGCACAAACCTACGTTAACATTGGAGAGATGTGTATGGAGAGTAAATTTGCTTTGCAAAATATAATTGATATCCAGGAAGATAAAAATGAAAGGAGCAGGATATCCAATATGATGCAAGTGAAATAAAAGCAGCTATACAATTTTAATCCAAGTCAGCAGACGGCTTTTCCTGATGATCTCCCCATACACATGCATGCTCAGTGCTATAATATCAATGGGGTGAGGGGAATAATTTACTAACAGACAGCTCTGGTGGCGGCATATCTACCTTGAAAACATAAGGAAGAGGTGTGGAAACTCAGCATGGCTTTTAGCTACTGTTAGGTAAAATGGGAACGCTCCCAGATTGGCAGGTTGAGGGTTAAAGGGGTGTTCTGACTCATATTTTTATTATTTAATAGTGTTACTATTAGGTGCTATGAGTGCTACCATAAACAGCAAGCATAAACACAATAAAGGACTCGCCATTTTTAGTGGCGGCAGTTCTGGACTTTTAGGCTAAGGCCTCACGGGACGATCTGCAGCACTTTGAACAGAAAGTTCATGGAGTTTTCCTCCCCAGACTTTCTGTTAGAATTACATTGGCGTTCATGTGAACATTTCTGTCCGCACCCGTAGATCTAGCGTGAGAAAGCTCTGTGGACCAAAACCTCCTGTTGTTGCTACTGATCTACCGTTTCCAATGTTCATACATGGCGTATAACCCGTGCAATTACATTATCACAAACTAAAACATTTTTTTTCACTTGGATACATTGTGTGTGCGGCAGAATTATTTATTGCTCTGCTATTGGGGTTGGAGGACCCTTTTTCTTGCCTGCACCACTATTACATTGTTTTTGTTTTGAGTGTGCAGTACCATTGTCTACTCTAGATGAAACGCAAAGTGGGCATGGGATTCGTATGCAAATGGTAGCATTTCCAGCCCGTGGGTCCCTGGCCTAATATATAGGTCACCAGTGACGTCCCTTTTGTGCTATGAGACCATTGCAGCAAATCACAGGGCTCAGTGGTGATCACATCACAACAGGCAACCACGTGACTGTCGTGATGTCCGACTTGTGATTTGCTGCAGTGATCACCTAATGCAGCATAATGTCAGGGGGACTTGTAAACTGAAGATTGGAGCTGCCGCTGCTGGGAGCGGAGGACGAGGGAGCAGTGACAAAGGTGTTTTTTTTTTTTTTTTTTTTGGTTTATGGCCCCTTTAGGAGCACCATTAAATAATACCCCTTTAATGCACTGTATATGGTAACATGTTATGTTTTTCCATACGTTCAGTATAAAGAAACTGCAGTTACCCAGTTGTCTCTGATCCCAGTGTATCAAAACTGTTCAAGAGATTGGTAACCTTGTCTCCCATGGCATGGCCTCTGGTAGTTTTAGGCAACAAGAACATTATTTTTGCTCAAACAGTTTTGATATTGGAGACATTGGTGAAACATTTCTGCATTCTAAGGCTACACATGAAAGGCGTTGCAAATGTCTATGGAGACTCGTCCATTTTTCACAGTTGCCTTGCAACCGAGGACTGCCCGTTTTCTCTGATCCTTCATACATTATAGTGTATGGAGGAAACTGAAAATGGGTAAAAATAAAGTATGACCTATATTTTGAAGGTCAGATTTCAACATTTGTGTGAATGCAGGCTTAGGCTAAGGTCATGTTTAGTGAAACGCATCTAACAAATGTTGCCTTATTTTTCATTGCTTTTCCACCACGTTTCATTTTCTGAAATGAAATCTCATTCACTTTGCTGAGACTTTAAATCGTTGCCTATTTTCTGCTGCGTTTCCACAGCTTGTAGATTATGTAAACTTAGTTGTATGCGCATTTTAGTGTCCAAGTTCCAGCCAGAAGACCTGGATTGACAACGTTCCTATTTGGAGGTTTTGTGGCCATGCACTAATTGTATCTTGTCAGATACATTGTTGTCAATGATATTCTTAAGGCACAACTAGAACTAGATTGTAGAATACATTTAGGCTCCTGTTGCCAAGATAGAAATTGCACAATTATCAGCAAAGTTGGTGAGTTTGTTCCTTACATACAGTATATGATTGTTTCTATTTGTCGTATGCCAATAATATAACTATAGCTTTGGTGAAGTTGTTCTGGGTTTGGTTTTTAACTTCTGATGCTCTAACATTGTACTTTAAACACTTTTTAAGTTGTCTTGCTAAGTGCTGAATGCTTATTTTACCTTGTGCGTATATTGCGGTAAAGAACGTACAGCTTTATTTGTATTAAACAAAAGTAATATACCAGTGCATTAAATAATTTTTGGTATATAAATATTAAATATATATAAATCTGTCTTTTTATATGTGTCTTATATACTTAATACATTTATACACTGAAGATGTTACAACATAGTAGTTATAGTAGTGACAACCCAAGACTTTCTATAGTGTTGCACTTACTGTAGAAGTCTACTTGCTTATCACTAGATCTCACCTATGGGGGCCACACAGTGGCTCAGTGATTAGCACTGCAGCCTTGCAGTTCTGGGGTCCTGGTGTTCAAATCCCACTAAGGGCAAAAAAAAAAAAAACATCTGCAAGGAGTTTGTATGTTCTCCCCCTGTTTGCTTGGATTTCCATCCTATATTCCAAAAAAGATATAATGATAGGGAAAAATTTAATATTCCAATATTTGGGGAAAGCCCTTTCTTTCCCAGCATGACTGTGCCCCTGTGCACAAAGCAAGGTCAATAAAGACATTGTTGGGTGTGTTAGAACTTGACTGACCAACACAGAGCTCTGACCTCAACCCAACTGAACACCTTTCAGATAGAACAGATATTACAAGCAAGGGCCTCTTGTATAACATTAATGTCCGACCTCACAAATGCCCTTTGGGATGAATTAACAAAAAATGGCTTATTATTTATTTCTCTAGCTTATATAGTGTCACTATCCAGGGAGAACATGCACATTTCAAAGTGCACATTCTAAAATCTGGTACACAGCCTTGCCAGAAGAGTGGGCGCTATTTTTGCTGCAAAGGTGGAGCCATTTCCATATTAATGCATATGGATTTAGAATTGGCTCATAAAAGCTCCTGTAGGTGTAATGTGTAGGCGTCCCAATACTTTTGTTCATATAAATATATCTGTTTTCTGTGGATCTGTGATGTTCTGTTGTATAATGGAGGTATTTCTACTTTAGAATCACTCTCCCTACTGATGCATATGGAGTACCTTTGCATGTTGCCACACAGACGCCTCGCACCTGCTTTATAGTACCTGATGAGTCAAATATGACGGAAACCTAACCTTTGCCCAGGATGTGAGTAAGTCTAGCTCCAGCTCTGCTTTATACAGAGCAAGTGCTGCAATAGAGTATCATTTTTAGACACTATTTCAAATATCTTTTTTTTTAATACCATGTATATATTTTCATGCTCTATAATATTGGCTGGAATTGAGAATGTCAATAAAATGTTTACATTAACCAAAGAACTTATTCTTAGTCGGCAGTGGTCAAAGTCAGTATACAATGTCTAATGTATTGTCCAGCAGTTTGCTGGACCCTTTACCGGGCCTGGTTTAAGTGAATCAGTTTTGTCATCAACATTGTTGTACAGATCCAGAAACTTTAGAAAGATGCAAGGTGTAAATTGTCATGAAGTCCATTTTCTTCACTAGTGACTGTATATGTTTTGTTTTGGTCCCCGGATATGTCACGTGACCATCCTTACGTTTCTCCTACTGACATTGCATCTTACGTGTGGATGAGTATTCAGTTTCTCTAGTCACACCTATGGAAGCCTTTGTTATTGGTGAACGCAGTAGTTAGAAGTTAAGTACTATAGCACTCACCTGGCTATGAGCGACCTCCCCTAGTGACACCACAGGCCCGCATGTCAACTACAGGGATCTTTCCTGGCAAAGATTTCAGACTTCAGAACCAGGAACTTTGCTGCAGTTTTTTTACTGTGCTGAAGGTGTTCAGAGACCAGATGTTACAGCAGTTAAAGAGCAGAACATAGCTGGGGACAGACACAATGCTTCGGCTATCATGGAGAAGCGATGCTTTCCTTCCGCAAACCTATATCCCCACTGTATTGAGTATGAGTCGGGGCCAACTAGTTGATGCTTCAAGTGCAACAAGCAACCACTCTTCACCATGCAATTCACGTAAGGGTGCATTCACACGGAGTAACGTGCCGCGTGATGTGGCACATATACGGCGTGTGAGATTTTGCTTGCCATAATTGTATACACCGCACTATTTTGCGGCCGCAAAATCACGGCCGCAAAATAACGCGGTGTATACGATCCAGACTTCCCATTGAAATCAATGGGAGCTTTCACAGCGAGCAAAATCTCACACGCCGTATACGTGCCACATCACGCGGCACATTACTCCGTGTGAATGCACCCTTCTCATTTTTCCATTGTGTTAAGTGAAGAGAAAATGAGGGTGGGGGAGGGTCACTTCAGACAGTAATAACTTGGGCATTATAAAATGTAGAAACTTCTATATGACACTAAGGATGCAGTTATTCTATGTACATTGAAGCTTTCCAGATGATTCACTTGATTAAAACACATTGGGATTGGGATATTTAGATGCTGCTCCAAAGAGGAATGGACAAGTCACTTATACAGTCACTGGTAAGAAGATTACTTTACCTTTATAATGCACCAAAGAATATATATATATATATATATATATATATATATATATACACATTTTGTGGGAGTGTCACTTTATGGTTAAAATTCAGCAAATCGCAGAAGTTTGAAGAGTTCAAGAACAGATTTCTAATGTTTCTATGGTTTGTTAAAAGATGAAAACTAAGGCTTGATTCACACCTTGGAGACCCCCCATCGGAAACCTAATCCACATAAAATAGTGGCTATCTTAGGAAAGCTTGCAGCGCTTTTCTCTTCACATTTTTCATGCAGAGATGGGAATGGAATCCCCAAATGCAGATGTGAACTGAGCTTTAGAATTGTGCATGGTCTTGTTATTCTTGATGATTTAGTTGTCAATCCAAATTGTCCGTCACTTGAGTTTGTCCATTTTGAAGAATGCCGCCTTCCCCATATTGTATTGAGTGTAAAATGTCATTGAAGTCAATGGGAGTCTTATATTTACACGTGTATTTTGCCAAAATACGTGTGCATTTACTCCGTGTGAACTACCCCTTAGCCTAAAGAGGTTTCCACAGAATCAAACCCCCCCCCCCCCCCCACTAATCGCAAGGACAGGAGTTTCCTATGGCCCATCTAAATAGAGCAACAATATCAGTACTACTCCAGTCAGTCTTAATGAAACCATTTGGTTTCCGCACGATAAATGCAGAGAGAAAAGTGGTACTTGCAGGACTTTGTAGGACTTTTCTCTCTGCATTTTTCAGGCGGAGAGGGGAACGGAATGGTCCGAACGTAGATGTGAATCGGGCCTTAGTCTGTCACATAGACTTTGCAGCAGCAGTGTACAAGAACAGCCATCCTGTGGATAGAGGACAATGATTTAAGGGACAGATCTACTTTTTAAACTATCAAATAAAAAAACATTTGTAATAGACACAAACAGTAACAATGAAAAATATCCTACAGTTTTGTGTATACAGCTCCTGATCAGTCCTGTGTGCCTCCATGGTTACAAACCTACGTAAATTCAGATTGTGTTATCTGTAGGTCACCGAGAAGGAACATATTATTAGTTAAAGAAAAAATGTTTTTGTTTATTTGACCAAATATGTTTAAGGTACAATTATTGGTTAGTATTGTCTTACTATATTTGCATATTAAATCTCTCAATGTAATTGAGAATTTGCACATTTTGTACATTTTTAAGCAAAACAGTGAATATACATCATTTGCATTGTTTTTACTGTCTTGTTATCACTCGTTCAAAGTTATATATAAAGCAATATGTACGGATTTGCCTGTGTTGTGTTGTTCTTCTGTGGGGTCTTTTCTGACAGAATCTATTAACAAGCAGAACTAGATGTTTGCTAAGAAGAGGGATGTTTCTTAACATTAAAGTCCCACATTGCAGAAATACTCAGTTTTTCTTGCAGATTTTTCTGCTGTTTTTTTAAGCCAAAATCAGGAGTGACTTGTAAAGAAATGGGAAATATATAGGAAGCTCTTAGGGTCAGTGCACATAGAGTTTTTGGCGCTGATTTTGACGCTGAATCCACCTCAAAATCAGCTTCCAAAAAAGGAGTGCCAAATCAGCGCCAAAAGACTCAGTGTGCACTGACCCTTAGATGTTTCCGTTCTGTTAACTCCTTATTTTGACTCAAAAACCGCCTCAGCCTAAAGGTGATGTTTTCTTTCTCCTTCCCCTTTTAGGTAAGTGGAAATGCTGTAAAGCGAGAATGCTTTCAAAAATAGAAGTGCGAAATACAGAACAATCTAAGTCATCAGTATTTGGTGTGACCACTCTTTGCCTTGGCAGGGAGATAGTTTGGAGAACTAAGCACAGATCTTCTGTGAATATAGGGGTGGTAACACTCATATCATCACTGCCAGGATTTCCTCCTACAAAGGATGGACACACCAAATATTACATTCAAAATCTCTTTTGATCATTCATTTCATTTTGATAATTGATGAAAAGAATCATTCCCCCCCCCCACTTTGGTCTAAAACTTTTGCACAGTGTACACTATAATGATGGAATCTATAAGATGTAGACTATAGTGATGGAATCTATAAGGTGCCCACAGTATGTACACAGTAATGACGGAATTTATAAGGTGCCCGCAGTGTGTACACCGTAATGTCGGAATCTATAAGGTGCCCGCAGTGTGTACACTGTAATGTCGGAATCTATAAGGTGCCCGCAGTGTGTACACCGTAATGTCAGAATCTATAAGGTGCCCGCAGTGTGTTGACATCTTGAGTGGGTAAGAATCCACAATACTTTATCTACATTTTTTCAGAGGAGTCCAGTATATCCGCTGTTAGGACGGGTAAGGTTTGTGAACACAGTGCTGCTCAGGACTACTGTTCTGTACATTGGTAGGACTAGAAAGTGATAGCTGTCATCATGATCGATATGTAAAAAAAAAAATACAACAAATTAATTGGGAACATTTTAATGGACAGACCAAAGAGGAAAACTTTAAAAAGACTAAAGCCTAGGACAATGTGACATAAATGTAATACAGGCACATCCATCAAATAAGGATAAACATACAAGTTTCTTTTATTCTTGTTGAGACGTGAAAAGGAAACATAAGATGCTCATGAGCAGTTCCAGAGCTTCAAAGATCAAACTGTTTTTGGCAGCAGGGACTTTGTTGAGTCAGCAGGAGCGAGAACACGGGAGGAGAGCTGAGGAGTTTTATGGTCATGTACAAGATAATCGCTGAAGATACTGTACACGAAGCAAAAGGAGAATTGTTATATTGGCCCTGGCCTAGGGCTTGAAGAAGACCTTTCATGTCTTGTAACACCATAATACACTGTCCAGCAATGAGGCTGGGCCCACGGCCTGCAGCTCTAAAAATACTCTTTAATGTGATATAAATAAGGCTTCTTCAGTTTGCATAATCTCTACTTTCTTTAAGTGTCCCTTAATAAGCTGATCACAAAGTGGCTCCTTACTGCCCTCAACACTCAACTGCAGACTGAGAGGAAATTTAGCAAGAAGTGTTCCTTGCAGCGCCATCACAGGTGAAATAAAGCATTACACACATTCCTTTTAAATCAACGCAGGACAGGTTCTCAGAGAAAGAAACCCTATTAGGGTTCCACTAGAGAAAATTCCGCTAGTGGAAAAAAAAGCTAGCAGAACGCATTGAAATCAATGGGAGGCTTTTTTTTTATCAGTGTGAAAAATTCCACACCAAATTCCTCACCATTTTCTTTTGTGTGAAAACACCCTTAGGATCCTAAGTGTGCATTGACACGGAGGAAAATGGTGCTGAATTTGGTGTGGAATCCGAGTCATTGTCTTCAATGGGTTCCTTTTTCAGAAAAAGGAACCCATTGAAGTCAATGGAAGGTTTTTTTCAGCGCTGAATATGACGCGGATTCCACACCAAATTCAGCGCCATTTTCCTTTGTGTGAATGCACTCTTAGGATCACTGGACAACCCTTTTCTCACCACAGACAAGTGTCTTACGTATATGGGATCTTACACAAAATTCATTTGATCATTGGTCCTGACTATAGTGACAGAATCATGTAGCTATACCAAATACCAGATCATCAATAATTGTAGTTCTGCAAAGCTCTGGGATTCTAGTTTAGCAATGGCGCAAGGTTTGCACTAGCATTCGTTTTTCCATTCTTTGGGTCCACATTGGGACCTGAAAAACAGAAACCCCATTCACTTAAAAAGTGGTTACCCACGGAATACTATACACTATGAATAGACTACAGATAGGGTTGAGCGATCGGGATCGGAAAAGATCGGATTTCCGATCGGCGAGTAAATTTCACGATCGCAATCGGAATTCCGACCCGATCTTTTCCAGCGGGATCGAGATCGGAGGTTATCTTAAGATCGGCTCAACCTTAAAAGCGACTTTTCCCATAGAGAAGCATTGACTAGGGTTGAGGATCGGGAACGTAAAAGATCGGTGATGAGCAAATTTCACGATCGCGATCGGGATCAAGATCGGCAGGAAAATGATCGGAAATCTGATTTTAAAATCGATCTTGAAATCTCAAGATCGTCTCAATCCTAACTACAGACAATAACGTGATACATGGGATTTCTGCCTGAAATCTACAGAGGGAAAAGTCCTGCTTGCCTGGTATTGTAAGTGGACTGGAGGACAGAATCTCCAATCATAGACAACACAGGGGCTCAGTGGTTAGCCTTGCAGCGCTGGAGTCCTTGGTTTGAATCCCACCAAAGACAACATCTGCAAGAAGTTTGTATGTTCTCCCTGTTTTTGTGTCGATTTCCTCCCATTCTACGTAGACATACTGATAGGGAAAAATGTAGATTGTGAATCCTATATGGGGCTCACAATCTACATATTTATTTATTTTTTTTAAATCTCCAATCACTAGTGTGAACCAACCCTAAATCACTATTTTAGTTTTAATATCTTTGACATTGAATTTCCTGCTTTAACCATTTACAAGTTCTTTGCTTACTCTCCAAACAGCTGAAAAGGGGCTTGTAGCCAAAGTGTCTGAAAGCTTTATCTGTATCATGGCTGAATGTAATGGTCATCAGTTTCAATATGGGAAAAGTCATAAAGGGCTTTACTTTCCAAAAAGGCCCAACAATGACTTTTATTAAGCTGAAAATGAAAACCATTATCCACATCTTCCAGTAAGGTATGTGCTTCCCCATGTGGATGGCAGGGTTAACTTCAGCGAACAATTCATGGTAGAGCTTGAACATGGGTTGGAAGGGCGTTTCATCATAAGCATAGTAGACTTGCCCGCCAATGACATCTGGACGAAGTTGCATGTGCCGTGCTGCAAGTACATGCATCCAAGCTACATTACCTGGAATACAATAAATGCATTCACAAAGTCAATACCAACTTATATACAGTGAAAGCGCATTTTACACAGCAGCTGGGTGTATTCAATATAAAATCTAAAAAATCCAATGTGTGATTTCCAGATCTATATTAAACTTGCACATAAGAATTTGCTACAAAAGTTACATATGCCCCTATTGAATAGAATGAATTCAGCGTACTATTGGCTTACACGTTCTGTGCCCCCGGTGAAGAGCTATCGGTGCCGGTACAATTAGCTCTTCACTGTCAGAAGGGCATTTCTGACAGTCAGTCAGGAACGTCCTTCCTCAAAATAGCATCTATAGCGCTGTACTGTGAGAGGGGGCATTGCTTACCATCCAGAGATGACGCTGAGCGGTGAGGAACGCCCCCCAGTACTCGTGTATGAACGAGCACTATCAGGAGGGGATTGTACAACTGTACAATCAAAGTAGCCTTTCACTGACGCTGGGTTCACACCTGCGTTCAGGGTCTCCGTACTATGGTTTCCGTCTTCTGCATGGCAGAAGACGGAAACCATAGACCGGGTCCGGCCGTGCGCGGCGGTGAGCGTTTTAGGCTCTCCGCCGCGAAACCGGATTTTTTTATCCGGACACAGAGTAGTGCATGTCCGACTCTGTGTCCGGATTATAAAACCCGGTTTCGCGGCGGAGAGCGCAAAACGCTCACTGCTGCGCACGGCCGGACAGCTTTCTCACCCATTCAAATGAATGGGTGAGAAAGTCTCCTGCAGGCTTCCGTCTCCTGCATCTGTTTTATGCAGGAAACGGAAACCTGTAATAAGGACCCTACAACGCAGATGTGAACGAGCCCTTAATGAAAATTGTATTGGATATTTTTGGATACACAGGGCTGCCTTATTATGAGGCATTATCAATAGATAATTTATGTGTGGATTATACTCAATATGTAAAAAGGTATGTTATAAAAGTAGGTGTAATGTGTAGGTGTCTTTACACTTTTGTCCATGTAATCTATGTTTGGGAAGTTTATTTTGCTTTGTACACCAGTTTTCTTGTGTGCTGCAAATGGAATGCAATACTCCTATGTGTAAAAAGGAGTCACTAGAAGATCTCTAAACTACAATGTGGCCACCAAAAGCTGGAAGGCTTATTAAACTGCAGATTGTTATGTTGTGGCAAGCAGCGCCATCATGTGGACAAACTAATGACATGCCAGACAATTTTCAGTTATGGTTTTATTTATGCCACTATAGCCATACAGCAACACACTAACACTTTATGCCTCTTCTTGTGATTGAGGGGCATGTCCAGGATTTATGGAATATAATCAGCTGTTCATCTCTCTATTACACCAGCATTGCTACTCTGGTGATCCCCAATTATCTTTCACTGGTCCTGTAGTTATGATGTACATGCAGGACCACGCGTTTGATGACTGAGGTCCCAATCATGTAGAAATGTATGGAGGTGCTAAAGTTTTTTAATAAACTACAACAACAATTCTAAAAGGAGTTACGTTTTTTTGAAACGAAATGAAATGAAATGGAAAAACAATACTTAACGTTCAACGTCTGATGTTTGTTCTATTGTGAATAAATGATTCATCTTTGTATTCTTGTTTTCTTTACATGTTACAAAATGTCCCAATTTTTTGGCATTGGGGTTGTAATTCTAACATTACACTGATCAGAAGAAACCGACATCATTCATGTTGTAAATACTATTACAGAAGAATACCAACCCAACGCTGCTTAAATATTGACACGAACATATTAAAGATGATATATTTTGGTATATTGTATACAGGAGCGTAACTACCGGGGAAGCAGCAGAGGCAGCTGCCACAGGGCTTGGGACATTAGGGGCCCGGCGACAGCCGCTACCGCTGCGTTTTTTTGTTTTTTTTTAATAGGCCGTTACCGGCTGGATTTTTATGTCCCAGTAGGGAATCTTTACATGTGATTCTCTAAATCATTTATATAATATACTGATACTACTGTATTAGGCTGGGTTCACACGGAGTATTGTGGCTCGTCATTTGGTACGTACACGCCGCGGGATCTTATGCGGGCCGTATACGCTCCCATTGTTTTCAGTGGGAGCCGATACCGTACACGCGGCGCTATTTTGCGGCTGTGATTTTGCGCCAGCCGCAAAATAGTGCCGCGTGTACGGCCCGGCCTTACATGTATTGTATCTGTCAATTATAAAACAACAGTTCGTAAATCAATAGTAGCAGAGACGGTTGGTTGCATTCAAGTTATGTGTTTTTTCCTCCCATTTTCTTGCAAGCTGAAGCCTCCAGAGTCTAATTCCTAATTGCTTTTGAAACTACCATTCCCATAAGGCTCAGGAAGGCTGAAGACTATTAGCACATGCCCAAGGGAGAGACTACCAACACTATCAGATACACAGCAGACCCCCGCAGCTCTGCACCAGCCCAGGAAGAGGAAAGCTGGAGGAATTTGGAGTTTGTTAGTCACTGAACACATTTGAGAACTGCTACTTGCAACCTCTGGGTTCCCTCCAACAGGTTCCTGCAAATGTAGCAGCTGTACTTATTGGTGTAAGTTTTCCAGCAGCCCCTCCTTCCTTTACTATGTAAAAAGTAGCTCAGTCTGATAAATGGAGAAAAACATATTTCTTATATTCATCTGTATTATTCAATTATGTGTTTATATGTTTTATTATCACAACGCCAATGGAGTTAAGCTACAATACCAGATAACACAGGACATTTAGTGCTGTTCCCGGTACAACCCTGTTAAAGCTAAGGCCCCACGTAGCAAGCCGCTGCAAAAAAATGCTGCAGAAAAGACAGAGGCTGAAACACATCCTGTAGGTAGGCCATCAGAATTGAACAAAAAACCCTTTAACTGGGTAACATAGGTGTAAGGGATCTGCAATAGGAGCAATTTCCCAGTAGCTGCTGTTGAAACCTGGGGGAAGGGGCACAACAAGACAGTAAACCTTAGTCTGAACCCACCACTGCCCCTACCTGCTTGCCTCACTGCCCTAGGCGGCAAAGCTCATCCTATAAATAAGTGACTACACAGAACGCAGAAAAGGCAAACAACAACAAAGGGAGGTCAGCTAGCCAAGGGTCCAGTAACAGTCAAGCAATTCAGTACAAAATCATAATCCAAGAGAATAGTCAAAGGTAAAGCCAAGAGTCAGAGATCAGTAAAACGATAGAAGCAGAAAGAGGAGCTTAGCAGGGACAAGGTTTAAGGACAGAGTCACAATAGCCAGCAAGTCTGTGTGGGCTGATGGCCTGTATATAGGAAGCCAAAGACCTGCCCTAGGCTCGATTGGAAGACAGACTGTCAATCACACAGCGAAGGCTACAATTAAATATTTGATGAACAGAGGAAAACAAGGTGCAGGAGATGGGTGTGGTGGAAATTCAATTACAGAGATAGGTAATAGAGCAGCGTTCACACAGTGCAAACTGAACTCGCCTCCTGCGCTGCAGTGTGTGAGCGGAGGGTGGCACAGAGACCTGAACAGGTAGAGACGTTACAATAGGTCATCAATATCAGACTGACTGGATCTGTACAATGTATACACAGCTCTGTACACTTTTAGCCTTGCCACATTATTAGAGCTACTGTACAGTGTACTGACCTGACACTGATGATGGGGCATGTGTATTAGACAAATCGTTTAGGTTAAATTGTCTATTCACTGGGAAAACATTGCTTGTCTAAGGTATCTGTGGTCACAGGCCCATTGTACCCAGTAATAAATCATATCCATAGTATGATTTCTCTTACCAACATATGTTAAGCTTTTTTCTATATTATCGGGTTCAATGTAGTTTATCCGATTATGATTTGACTTCACAGCTTTGTAATTTTCCAGTATATGTTGTGCCTTTTCACCATAGATGTTACTTGGTCGAATCACACAAGTGGTCAGTTTATTTCCATTTTTGGTCTGCAACAGGATATAAAAAAGGAAAACGTTATTTTTTTTTAAACTTTTATCATTTTATGTCACTTCAGGGTATAAACATTATAAGAATACAAAACAGGCTGTACCCCGAGTGCAGGGACATAGCTATAGGGATGCAGAGGTAGAAATCGCTACTGAGCT
Organism: Leptodactylus fuscus; assembly: GCF_031893055.1. Classification (NCBI taxonomy): domain Eukaryota; kingdom Metazoa; phylum Chordata; class Amphibia; order Anura; family Leptodactylidae; genus Leptodactylus; species Leptodactylus fuscus. Next base: position 68,815,637 of record NC_134266.1, read on the forward strand.
CTGGAGCCTCAAAGGCATCTCTAGTATATAAGATGACCCCTGTATTATAGGTAGAACATGGTAAGTGGGGTCCAGTTACTGGTTTTATATTGGCCAAGTCTTTGTTAATGTACAGATTGCATTTCGGTTATTGATTTTTGGCACTGTTTGAGGTATAGGTGTACTATCAGTTGTGCCACTTTTTGGTCTTTTTGCAGGTGATGTGGCACAAGAAGGTACAAGGAGGGGGGGGGGGGGCATTTTAGGACCAAGTAGAGACCGTTCAGGGATGAGAGGATTGAAAGAGGACTATGGGACCTCATTTCACTCTGGGTCGGTTAGATATATGGCTCCAAACCTGGCTTGTTGTTTATGGTGATGAGACCTGTTTGAGGTAGCATCAGCACCGCACCTCCCATGAGGCGACCTGAAGCGAGCGCTTCAGGCGGCGCTGTGCCAGGGCCCCATTTTTGATTACCTAAGCCAGTCCAGGACAAGCTGTCCTGGACTGGCTTAGCACCGAGCGGTGGTTTGGGGAGGCCACTGGAGCAGCGCTGCTCCAGCAGCCTCCCCTCACGCTCAGGCAGAGAGCAGGTCCTCTCCGTGCCTGCTCTCTTCCTGCGAACGGCGCCAAGCCACGCCCCCTTCGCTCTGCCCCTTCGCTCTGCCCCGCCCCCTTCACTCGGTCACGCCCCTTCGGTCCGCCCCCTCCTCCGGGGGGGGGGGCTTTCTGTAGTTCGCCTCGGGCGGCAAAAGGGGTAGGTTCACCCCTGGGTAGCATGTTGGTGAAAGTAAGAGCTAACTGATAAAAATGAGCACATTTTGGCGCCAACGGAAAAGTGTGATGCAGCAGCTTTAGCGACTGGAGGGTAATGTTGGTGAGTGACTTTGTGGGAGAAATAGGGGAATAATACCATTGCCACACAAATTGAGTCTCATTACCGATTTGGTCAAGTGAGTAAAGATGGCTGAGAGTATATGTAAGGTTATGGAATGTGGAGACTTGTATTAATTAGATTGAGGGACTTTGTGTTGAGAGTTAACCTTCGTTCTCATCTGCCTTCGGTATTCCGTTAGGGGAGTCTGCATGGGGACCCCCAAACGGAATACTGAACGCAACTGCAAGTGGTGTGCAGTAAAAGCAAATGGACCCCATAGACTATAATGGAGTCCGTTTCCTGTTCGCATGATCCCTGCGGAGATCTGGCGGCAAGCACATGGAGCCCATTATAGTCTATGGGGTCCATGTGCTTTCACTGGCACACCACTTGCAGTTGCGTTCAGTATTCCCAGACAGAATACTAATGCAGATGCGAATGAGGCATTAGGAGACGTCTTGTGAAATGAGCAGCATTGTCTTGCAAGGCTGAGGTAAGAAACAAAGGCCTGGATTTACTATTGTGGCTACAACCAGACGCTGGCATAAAAATAAACACATTATTGTTGCAATGTGGAGCTTCTAGTTTGGGCTTAAATGTTTCAACTTGCTAAACATGTGGTTGTGAATACTCTAAAAAGCGGCTAGTTTAAATGTGCAGTGATGCACCAAAGTTGTGCCAAATAATTCTCAAGCAAAATAAGCCATTTAAAACAAGGAATAAATATAGGCTAGACAGACTTGAAATAAGCCAGGTTTATCATCCAGCATCAACCACTGGGATAAATCTGAGGTATTTTAAGGCTGCCTGTCTAAATTTACAGTGTCTAGTGACTATTAGGACATCTGGTCCAGAAAATGTCGGAGAGGAAAAACGTTTCAAACTAAATCTGAGCTTGTCCTCCTCTACCTTTAGACCCTGCCATGCCATTCCAAATGAGTGTATCATGGCACAGTTTGTGCTGTAGTGAAACTACATGTGTCATTCATGTCTGATAGAGTCAGGCTGGATTCACGCTAGTGTTGGAGTCTCCGTGTAAAACCAGCACAAACCAGGCGGACCCCATTATAGTCTATGTGGTCTACAGGTCTCCACATGTAACTGCTTTTTAAGTGGACAGGGTCTCCATCTTTTGGTTCCCCATGTGGACCCAAAGGATGAAATCTTGAAGGCTAGTGTGCCCCGAGCAAGAGTGGCTCCAGCTGTCACACCAGTGTCACACCCGTTTCAGGAAAGTGCAAGGGTGGCAACTCTGACCTGTGCAAAAACTGATCTATAAGGCATGATGTATTTCCTGTAATGTCAGAACATCACAATGTTGCTGTTGTTTATGAAAATAGTCAGTTTCAGTAAATCCAGTTATGTTAGCAGTCATACTATTAATGGCATATTATCTGTCTCACTAGGTATTGTACTTTGAATACAGTGAAACTGTTCAGATTGGAGAGATATAGCTGCGATTTCTTTTATCCAGGACATACAGTCCTATGAAAAAGTTTGGGCACCCCTATTAATCTTAATCATTTTTAGTTCTAAATATGTTGGTGTTTCCAACAGCCATTTCAGTTTGATATATCTAATAACTGATGGACACAGTAATATTTCAGGATTGAAATGAGGTTTATTGTACTAAAAGAAAATGTGCAATATGCATTAAACCAAAATTTGACCAGTGCAAAAGTATGGGCACCTGAACAGAAAAGTGACATTAAGATTTAGTAGATCCTCCTTTTGCCTCTAGTCGCTTCCTGTAGCTTTTAATCAGTTCCTGGATCCTGGATGAAGGGATTTTGGACCATTCCTCTTTACAAAACAATTCAAGTTCAGTTAAGTTTGATGGTCGCCGAGCATGGACAGCCCGCTTCAAATCATCCCACAGATGTTCAATGATATTCAGGTCTGGGGACTGGGATGGCCATTCCAGAACATTGTTATTGTTCCTCTGCATGAATGCCTGAGTCGATTTGGAGCGGTGATCATTGTCTTGCTGAAATATCCATCCCCGGCGTAACTTCAACTCCGTCACTGATTCTTGAACATTATTCTCAAGAATATGCTGATACTGAGTGGAATCCATGCGACCCTCAACTTTAACAAAATTCCCGGTGCCGGCGTTGGCCACACAGCCCCAAAGCATGATGGAACCTCCACCAAATATTACAGTGGGTAGCAAGTGTTTCTTGGAATGCTGTTTTTTTTTGGACGCCATGCATAATGCCTTTTTGTATGACCAAACAACTCAATCTTTGTTACATCAGTCCACAGGACCTTCTTCCACAATGAAGCTGGCTTGTCCAAATGTGCTTTTGCATTCCTCAGGTGACTCTGTTTGTGGCGTGCTTGCAGAAACAGCTTCTTTCTAATCACTCTCCCATACAGCTTCTCCTTGTGCAAAGTGCGCTGTATTGTTGACCGATGCACAGTGACACCATCTGCAGCAAGATGATGCTGCAGCTCTTTGGAGGTGGTCTGTGGATTGTCCTTGACTGTTCTCACCATTCTTCTTCTCTGCCTTTCTGATATTTTTCTTGGCCTGCCACTTCTGGGCTTAACAAGAACTGTCCCTGTGGTCTTCCATTTCCTTACTATGTTCCTCACAGTGGAAACTGACTGGTTAAATCTCTGAGACAACTTTTTGTATGCTTCCCCTGAACAACTATGTTGAACAATCTGTTCATTGTTTTGTAAAGAGGAATGGTCCAAAATACCTTCATCCAGGATCCAGGAACTGATTAAACAGGAAGCGACTAGAAGCAAAAGGAGGATGTACTAAATATTAATGTCACTTTTCTGTTGAGGTGCCCATACTTTTGCACCGGTCAAATTTTGGTTTAATGCATATTGCACATTTTCTGTTAGTACAATAAACCTCATTTCAATCCTGAAATATTACTGTGTCCATCAGTTATTAGATATATCAGACTGAAATGGCTGTTGCAAACACCAAAATATTTAGAACTAAAAATTATTAAGATTAATAGGGGTGCCCAAACTTTTTCATAGGACTGTAAATTCAGATAGCTGTCTTAGTCCTTTAATGTCTAAACCTAATATTATTATCAGTATGACAGGTAAATCAGTGTATTTACTGGAACTACCCATTTATTTCCATAAAGCAGCAACATTTTACACAATGGTGTACAGACACTGTCACTGAAACAGTTTGCCATCAGGACTCACAATCTAATTTTCCTATCCAGGGAACACTAAGGCCAATTTTTTAGGAAGCCAGTTAGTTAATTTAGCCAGAAATTTTTGGAGTGTGGTAGTAATCTTGGGAATCCATCAGAAGCCCGTACAAAGACAGGGAGGATAGAGAAAGGATATACTCTTTTTGTGCATGGTTGGATTTCAAGATCCCAACAGTGCAGGGCTATATTGTAGATCAGGGAGCTATAGTACTGGTCTACGAAGAGGTCAAGTGTAGGAAATCTAGACATAAAGAGTCAGGAATATCAGCCAGATTTGTATATTCTATTTGCAATGAATTACCTGCTTTCCATTGGCCAACCGGACTAGGTTTTCAGCTCGAGCCTTGGTTCTTCCATATAAAATTAAAGGTCCACCAGGATATAAGGAATCTTCTGTGACTCTGAAAATACATAGAATTAAACAGCAGTTAGAACTTTTGGAGTCTGAGATTTAAAAGCAGAAGATACAGTATAAAAAAGGTGTGCTTAAAGGGAGTCTGTCAGCAGAATAGCATTTTAGAGATCTTAGGTCACCTGATCCAAACCATGTTTTCTCCTTGTGAATCAATGCCTCTGTTAGAGAGATGGCGCCTCTTTTGTCCATATACAAATGAGCTTTTAGGAGCAATGAAGGCGTAGCATGGCACCAACCTCATTGTTACTGAGGTTAGTGTTAATATAAAACATCCTGATGAGAGGATGTAGAAGTAGTTTGTGTCTTATATATTATCATTCTGGCCTGAGAACGTCTGGTTTATTGTTGAGGTAAGCCTATAACTTTGTATTTTTTTTTCTTACTCTGAAAACAGATGGGCCAATTGCTGGCCAACATCAGAGTAAGAAAATACAGAGGTGATCTGCGTATACTTCAGTAAGTGATATACATTTCCCTTAGAGAGCACCTTTCTCTCATCAGATGATTTAATAGCTGCTGCTCCACTGATTATGGCACAGTTTGAGTTTTTTCTCTAGCCTCCACTCTCCCCAAGCAATCAATGCTGTTAGTTTTGGTACCTGGTATACTATTATACTCTGTACTGTCAGGATGGTGGTGTCCGGCAGGAGCAGGCAGGGGTTGTGATTCTGACCTCTGACACTGGCTGCCTCTGATTGGTGCTCTGAATCATGGCCCCTGCCTGACACCGCCCTTCTGACATTACAGAGCTTAAATAGAACGCCAGGCATCAAAACTAACTGCGCTTGTTGCTTGGGAATAGTTGGGGCTAGAGAACAAATTCCAGCTGTGCTGGAATCACTGGAGTGGTGCCTAGTAATATATCCTAAGAAATTGAATTGGTGGAGATGGCAAAGAGTCCTCTTTAATATGCCAAGGTAATGTAATATAAACTCAAGGAAGCCAGCACTAATATCTCACAAATCGATTTATTCACATTTCCAAGACCCAGCTATTAATCTAACTAAAATAGTGGGACATGTCTGGACTCAAGGAGTAAAATACAGCAATCAATATTCTAGAATATATATATATATATATATATATATATATATATATATATATATATATATATATATTATGATAAGTGGCCCGTCTCCCCCATTTCCAATGAATAAAATACAATGTTAGACTATACATGTAAAATATACATGCAACCAAAAATATACATGCAACCATCGCCATAAATCAAGATCACATAAACACATATACCTACAACATGCACATGAATTCTTATGAGGATATGTACCATCTGGAAGAGAAGAGGGCTAAAGCCCCACAGGCGAGACAATTTTGGGGTCATTTTAGATCTGGGGATCATCATCTTGATCAAGATGGTTAGCATATCAATATTCAGTCTTGTATTAACTTCAGCCTTGTGTATCTGTGTTTTGTGTTCGACTATAAATCTCAGCTGGTGACCTCTGTATACAGGTATGGGGTGTTAATATTCCAATCTTGTTTTGGGTACAATAGCTTGTCATGTGTCAATGATATCATGTTTGGAGATCTAGAATAGTGAGCAGATGGCATCCAATAAATCAACCCAAACCTTTTTCAGGGAAAGGCTGGGTGGGGCAAAGTATGGCAAAAAGATACAAGTTCTCCAGTGAGGAAGAACTAGAAATCTCAAGCAAGAAGAAGAACCAAAATCGTTTGTTAATAATAATCAGATTCTTAACACATTGCTTTGGAAATAAAGTTGCTGAATGAATAACTAGTCTTTGTACCAACCTACAATAACAGATATTGACTTTATGACTAATTCTTCAAAAGGGATGGCGACAGATTCATCTTAAAATGCAATTTTTTGACATAACCAAAAGAAATTTTAAATTTCCCTCAATACCATTCTTGATAAACTGATGACTAAACCCAGAGATTAAAAATTAACTAGATGTGTTCCAACAAATGCTTTTGAATAAGGTCATGACATCGTGATACGACTCACTTGACATTCCACAAAACCAAACAAAAAGAACGTGATGTTTTGAAAGTAATTCAGTAAGTGAATTGATTCTAGCCATTGGATATTGGTAACATAGTGGGTTAGGCTGACACCAGAACCATAGGTCATGTTGATGTGTTGCCATGTTGTCATGATGCCAAGCAAAAAAAAAATTAAAAAAGCCAAATATATGTTTCCCCTAATGTGTTACAGTACATTGTAAAGACCATTAACAGCCTATAAAAGAAGTATCATGAAGACAGGCCTGGCTGTTATGGAGTCGGTACACCGCATTCCCCCGCCCCTACATTCCAGGGTACTGTGATGGTCTTCAGCATGAAAATCAGATAATCTGGTCACATTTCACAGCAGGCAAGGGGTTCATGTAAATGTTCAATTCTTTAACTGACATTTGTCTTAGTGCCCAATACTAATGTACTGTCAAGTGAGCAGTCTCCACCTCAGTGATCAATGAAGAGTACTGACATGACAATTTATTAGTATGGCCAATAAAACTACTGCACTAAATGTGGAGATATTAGAAAGCCTAGAAAATAGATGAAAAGAATTGCTATAGTGAATAAAGATGCAGCTGTATATTGTGCAGTTCTTTAAGGGATTGACAAGTCCTAAACCCTCCCTGCTGCAGCCATTTTACTATTTTCGTACATATATAATCCATGTCTACAGAACTGGCCCTGCGCTGTGTTCACTCTCAGGAATTCACTGCCCTGGGTTATTACCAGTTTACTGCTGGTCCTGCAAACTCTATGGCATGACCTATACAGGGGCTGATCACTGGTAACTATTACTGACGATGAAATAATAGGATAAATCATTTATTAATAGCAATTGAGATAAAGGTCTAGCTTGGTGGTCTACAACCAGTGTTTTGGGAGCTACACATGAATTGCCATAATGGCTACAATGTGAATGTGGCTGACACGGTGTGAGAAGCTGGGAAATCATCTATTATAGATGTAGGATCAAGTGTAGGATCAGACACTGTTATGGTACATAGATCTACAGTTGTAGTTCTAGCTTATGGGTGTGCACTTACACATAGATTCATCTTTACCTTTTGAACCCTGCTCGCTTTTCGTAACCAGTTTCTAATGAAACAAATTCCATATAATATGACAACGTGGTATCAAAGCCTTGACAGGCTACAAGCCCTAACACAACCACTAGGTGGCACATAAGACACTCATAGAAAAATATCAGAAAATCATTTTCTTTTTAGGGGTGGTCATGTTGACGACACATCTCACTATGGTGATCCGAGAAGAAGGTAAGTAGGGCCACATCTGCGGGCAGTTTTAGGCTGGGTTCACACTATTGTTGGATATCCGTTATGATAGTGTTCATTAGAAAAAAAACAAACCAAAACAAAAACAAAACAAAAACCAGACAAATTTGCATCAGTTAGTGTCAGTGTCTGTTATTAATACATTTTTTGTTTCTGCTTTTCTGCTTTCTGAGCATGCATAGAAAAAAAAAGGAGAGTAATAATGGACAGTGTTGTTATTATTATTATTATTATTATTATTATTATTATTGTTGATAATTATATAGCACCATTAATTCCATGGTGCTTTACATTTGGGGGTTACATACAATACACAGAGTATGCAGGTAGATATAATACTAACAATGACAGACTGGCACAGTGGGGTAGAGGGCCCTGCCCGCGAGGGCTTACATTCTATCAAGGAAGAGGGATAGAGACAGTAGGTGAGGGGAGAGACTGTTCAGATGGCGGTGTGGTGCTAGTGTTATTGGAGGTTGTAGGCCTTCCTGAATAGGTGAGTCTTCAGGGCCTTCTTGAAGCCTGTGATTGTGGGGGTCAGTCTTATGTGTCTTGGTAAGGAGTTCCAGAGTATGGGGGATGCATGGGAGAAGTCTTGTAGATGGTTGTGTGAAGAGCAGATAGCAGAGCAGAGAGGAGTAGGAGGTCTTTGGAGGATTTGAGGTTACGTGTGGGCAGGTAGCGGGAGATTAGTTCTGAGATATATGGAGGAGACAGGCAGAGGGGAGTGACCGATGAAGAACGGGGGTGTATTAAGCGAGCAGCACAGTTTAAGGTGGACTGGAGGGGGTCGAGAGTATTCACTGGGAGGCCATGGAGAAGGGTGTTACAGTAGTCTAAGCGAGAGATTATGAGGGCATTGAGGTGTTGAGGGTTTGGATGTGCGACTTGAAGGATAGGTCAGAGTCCAATTTTATCCCAAGGCAATGGACCCATGGGACAGGGATAAGCGTGGTTCCATTAACTGTGATAGATGGGTCAGGTAGAGGGGCCGTGCAAGGTGGAGCCGTTACCCATAGACTTTAATTTTAAAAAATGGCCCATGCTTAACATCCATCTTGAAACCGTTCTTTTTTTTCTTTTTTAACCGACACAAAAGTCCTGCATGTCTGCGACATGTGGCATGTGGCAGATTGGGTATATAATGGACACTAACAGTCAGTAACTGACTCAAGATACAATCCCATTGAAATGAATGGAAATTTTAACTGATTTCTGACAGTTCAGCTAGTGTCCATTGCTAAAATTCTGTAAAAGACAATAGCAACGGACACTACTGACAGTCACCAATGGTAGTGTGAACGCCCCTTTAGCCTTCAGCCAGACTGCGACCTACCTGATACATAATTATTAGAGATGAGCGAGTAGTGAAATATTCGAGATTCGATATTCGTTTTGAGTAGAGCCTCAATATTCAACTACTCGATCGAATATCAAATGCCATTATAGTCTATGGGAAAAAATGCTCGTTTCAGGGGAAACCACTGTTCGACTAAAGGAGAGTCACCAAGTCCACGAGTAGCAGGAGGAGAGTGTTTAGGAGGAGCGCTGTGCAGTTAAAGCGCACGAACCGCATTATAGTCCGCTGATATTCCGTTCGGGGGGTTCCTCCTGCGGACTCCTTCCAGATGGGAGGCAAGCGCTAATGTGAACTGGCCCTTACTCGTCCTGCAGAGGACAAGTCCGGCGAGAGTCTAAGATCGGACCACAATGGAGACTGCTGTGGTCCGATCTTAGACTCCGCCTCCTCACAGACGAGCCACTGACACAACCAGTGTTGATTGGGCAAATGCTGTACACTGGCCAATCAATGCTGGTCAATGCATTCCTATGAGAAAAAGTAAGCTCCCGCATAAACGCAAGCTGCCAGCTCTCCCGACTAACAAGGACGAGCCTGCTGCAGAACCAGCGTTGATTTGCCGAATGCTATACAGTGTAGCATTCGGCAAATCAATGCTAGTTTTGAATCGATTCTTTACTGCCAATAGCGATAGTATTCAAATGAATACCGTAGTATTCTATCGAATACCTACTCGATCGAATACTACTCGCTCATTTCTAATAATGATAGAACGCAATACTGTGGCAATAAACATTCATTCTATCATGGCACAACAAGACAGACTTTCTTACCTCACCATTGGATCATTATTCTTATTTGGTCCTACTGCTGTTATTGAACTGGTGTAGACTAAGTAGGGAACATCCATGGCGAGACACGCATTTATAACATTCTCTGTCCCTGTGTGCAGATTAAAAACCATTATATGTAGAAAGCTGAGTGAATCATTCTTAAGAAATTCTTCTGTTAACAAAGCCATCTTTAGATTAGAAGCGTTCCAACTAACATAATACTTTATAAGGCTGGGGCAGCACACGGGAAACACACTGCGGACTTCGTGGTAGATTATAAGCCTGAAAGCATGGGTCACTTTACTCTACAGTTAGTGGCAGCAGGTGGAGGAGAGATGTTTAAGGAAAGGGCTGCACAGATAGTTTGGCTATGACTTCCATTGGGGAGAGTAGAGCTGTGGTGATGGCAACTGTTACATATACAGAGCCAACTGTTTCTGGCCCAGTCTTGTGCAGTGTATAGGCAATGGACGCGGCCCGTACAGCTGAACTGTGCATGGGTCATATGTTAGCCCCCACTAGTCACAAAGTAAAAAATGTGGCAAGCACACATCTGTGTACATGGAGCCTTAAGGGGTGCATATGTGAAGGAAATGATACTATCTTCTGAGGATGAAGATGAGCTTCAGAGTTTTATTTTAAATAAAAGCACTACAATTTTTTTTTCTTCACATACGCCATTTTTTGCAATTATTTTTGGTGGTGCTTTCTTTGTAAAAAGCATTTATCACAGCGTTTTTGAAGTCCTACCCTTTAACCCCTTCCTGTCACATGCCATTTTTCTAAACTGCGTTTGGCAGTATTCTTTTTTGTGCGCAGCACGGCCGATTTGGCGTCCATTCGCCCTTATTATATTGGCTACCCATTGCGGGCGCTTTCCTGGACTCTGGAGAGTCTGATGAAGGTCATCTAACGGAAACGTTTACATATTTCTACTGCTCACAATAAATGGTGCTTTAATTGTACCAATTTTGTTCAACCCAAAAAACAAATCTTGGACCCGAACCCGAATTGAAATGAAACCTGTGAGGTTTGCCCATTTGTAGGTGCAATGAAATAGCATTGCAGTGGATTGTATTAGTGATACAGACCCATTAGAGTCTGCCGAAGTTATATCAAAGTGAAAGTGACATTTTTATACTCTGGGGACTTCGGGTCTGGGGAGTTGTAAAAAAATGAAAAAAAAAAAAAAGTATTCACAACTCATCTTCATACCCCTTTTTCGACTATGTTGCGGTATCCGGCACTCTCTCCTCCTCACTGACATCATGTGCCCTGGGACATGGGCACACCAAGCGCCATGACACTCAATGTGTCCATGTGACTACTGGTGGTCTAATCACAGGTCTCAGCAGTGACCCCGGGCACATGATGTTACCATTAGAGTATTCTGGAGAGTATGAATGTTTTCCTATTCTGTCACCTCCCCCCCGCCCCTTCATAATACTCTGGGATCTGAAGAGACCCCAGAGTACAATGCGATGGAGCTCCAGATCAGAAATAAAGTGACCCCCCCTTTGAATAATGTGGGACTGCCGCAAAGCATCAGCTATATTTTGCTGCATTGATGGTGCTGTATATAACTAGGTATGACATTTCCAGCACTTTGCTACCACCTAGTGGCCAGTTGTTTAACAGCAATAACATCTAGTACACTGCAGAGAGACCTTTGCCTGAATCACATGGTATGCAGGGCCTTGAGCTTTAGATGACAACTCATTTTAAGCTACAAAGCAATATCCAGTTTTCTTTTTATAATTAATGACCTAACCTCAGGATATGTAGGAGATCGGTGGTGAGTCCGACACCTGGATCCCTCACAGAAGGGGTTGTGGCACTTTTGGGACTTCTTTACTGCTTATGCAATCTGTTTTATAGCAGGCATTGGATGGAATTATACCTTTTCCCATTCACTTATATGAAGTAAGATGGCAAGTGATGTAAACAGTGAACGGGTCTTGATGTTTGCATGAGCACCACAGCACCGCCCCATTAAAACGCTGATCAGCAGGTGTCAGACCCACCACTGATCTCCTATTGATGACCTATCCTCTATATAGCTCATTATTAAAAAAGGATTCAGCAACCCCTTTAAGTGGTTCTGTCATATCAGAAGGGGACAGGTTCCAACATGGAGGCACTACAAGAAAGGGAAAGAGACTGCTAAGTATGTGTGTATAACCCTGGAGCAAAGAGAATCAAACCATAGCCTAGTATAATGGTTTAAAGGCTGTACCTTTACATGAGTACCCCTGTGCTTTCTATGCACCTACACTGCAGGCAGAAAAAACTTTACGCTTCTGAGCTTGTAACCATTAGTTGTAACCACCATCTGTCTCCTTGGGTTTCTTTCTATTTGGGACGTCATTGCACGTGACAGTTACCCCTACTATTCCTTTCATCATAGAAGTATCATGTAAATTCTGCAATGCCACATAGGTTAATGGAAGGGGAAGTTATACAGTTTCAATTAGAAAGGTAAAGGGGGTGTCTGGTTTATAGAACCCAATTTCAAGTACTCTATTAGGGAATTCTGCTTTTATAGAAGGGCATCTAGCTAACCAATTCACTGGTGATGGAGGGCAGTCACCCTGAAACAGTGGTCTACATTTGAATTTTTTGTATGAATGACATGCTAAGTTGTTGCCTTCCAACAGGAGGCACTAGAGGCTCAGCTTTCTTTCTTGAAAACAGACAATTTACATATATTAGCCAGAAAGGAGCAATAAATGACCTATAAACAATCACCAGAACTGTGTAATGCATAATTTTCACTATGGAGGTCCTGCAAGAATATAGAGAATTCACTGCTGTATTTTCCATCAGATAACAGAGTTCTAACATCAGGACACTTTATGAATGTTAAACTAACTGCATTTTTAACTTACCTCCAACATTTATAGTTTCCATTTTCTTAAAAGGATGAATATCTAAATAGTCCACAAGGGCAGCAGCATGTATCACAACGTCAACGCCGGTTACAGCTGACGAAACCTGTCTGAAGTCTGTAATATCTCCTTTAACAAAAGTAACTGCAAAAGAAAAAAAATGGTGACATTAGGGATGTGATATATCAGCATTAAAGGGATTAGGGCGGGTTCGCACCTGTGCTCGGTCTCCGCTTTGCAGGTTTCCATCTTCTGCCTGAGAAACTGAACAGGAGATGGGAACCGACAGTCAGTGTCCGCCCGTGAGCGACTTCTGCCTCTCCGCGGCGAAACCGGACACAAAGTCGACATGCAGGACTTTGTGTCCAGTGAAAAAAAAAAACGGTTTCGCTGCGCAGACCAGAAGAAGCTCACGAGCATCTTTCTAGTTCTTGTTTCTGCAAATACTAAAATGGACCTTCCAGGACTTTGGTAATGTTACCAAAAGTCCTGGAAGGTCCTTGAAAAGCTGCAAAAACTGCAGCTAATAACACCAGAAAAGCTAATGGGGCACGGAATTGTCCTTAATAGGCCACCAATTTTTTAAATCAGCATAACCCCTTTAATGATGTTTTCCATGACAAGTAATACACACATTTCACATATTTTGATGCCAGACTATATTGTATCAGAGTAGTAACATAATGAGCATATATATATATATATATATATATATATATATATATATATATCATACCACATAAGGCTGGAACTGTAATAAAGTACGGTATATTTAATGTAATGGTTATTCAGTATGGGATTTCCATCATTGACTAGTCCCAGTCATATCTCAGTGCTATAGTATGAAAGAAACAGAGCAATTGTAAGAGTTGATTCTTGAAATGCTGTAAGGAAAAGTGGGATTGTGTCCCTGTGTTATTTTAATGTTCAGTAATAATTTATTCTATTTTACCTTTTGCTAGGTTTGTTATGGCTTCACTTTCATTCAGATCAAAAATTTTAACCTCCTTCACATAATCTTCCTTGTGCAAAAGTTTTACAATCCATTCTCCGATGAAGCCGCATCCACCTGTGACCAGGTACACCAGATCCTTTGCCATATCGCGGAAAGTATATATGAACTAAGGAAAAAATATGAAAGTGACAGGTTTATTCAATGTGGAATTAAGCATCAACAGACTACAAGACATGTCTTTCATAGGTATCATCCAGCATACACCAGGTCCAACTTGAATATTTTTCCATTTTAGGATTTTTTTTTTATGGTGGTGACATATGGTGTATCTGGATACTAGACGCATTCAGTCCTCAGGCTGCTATAGCCTTCACTTCCTTAGTGAAACACTGATCAATTTCAGTTGCATATTACTAATGGCTACATGGTAATGGCAACACTCAATGGAACTGTGGCCAATTCATGTTTTGAATTGCTGCATCACCATGTTTTACATTTAGTAGTAGACTAGCCATGAGGCAAGGCCAGCTTATTGCCTCAGGTGGCAGTCTCCAGCACCTCCGAGAGGTGTAACTGCGGCTATGGGCAATTAGTTGAGCCCCTCCCAAGTGATCCGCAGGTAGAAGAACCTTTAGTTATAAAGTCTCCTTCACCCTGGCCTCCTCTTCACACTCCTAACACATTCCTTTTATAGATGTGATTCAACTATAGCAGCATCTGCACAGAGGAAGTTCTGTCATGTTCTTAGATCTTCCATCTACTTGAATTGCTCTGGGGTTTCATGTCTCCCTGAACTGCCTATTAAAGATCTGCAGAACCTACAGAAAAGTTGTGTGTGTATGTGGACAGCAAGCTTACCTTTAATGACCAGTGTCAGGCAACTGCTACCAAGGCAAATAAAATTATGGGATGCATCATAAGAGGTTTAGATTCTCATGACAAGGACATAGTTAAACCTCTATACAAATCACTGGTACGGCCACACTTAGAATATTGTGTGCAATTTTGAGCCCTAGTATACAAGAAAGACATAATCAAACTAGAATTAGAGTGCAAAGAAGGGCAACCAAAATGATTAGGGGAATGGTTGGACTGGAGTACGACGATATATTAACAAACTTGGGGTAATTCAGTTTAGAGAAAAGACATCTAAGAGGAGATGTAATAACAATGTACAAATACACGAAGGGACAATACAAAGAACTTTCTAGGGATCTTTTTACTCCTAGGCCAGTGACAGTGACAAGAGGACAAACCACTACGTCTGGAGGAGAGAAGGTTTCACCAGCAACATAGACGGGGATTCTTCACAGTAAGAACAGCAAGGCTCTGGAACTCTCTGCCCTAGGAAGTGGTGATGGCGGATTCATTAAACAAGTTCAAAGAGAGCCTGGATGTCTTTCTTGAAGAGAAAAATATAACAGGTTATGGACTCTAGATTTTAAAGACATGTTGATCCAGGGTTTTTATACTGACTGCCAGATTGGAGTCAGGAAGGAATTTTTTCCCCTGAAATGGGGCAATTGGCATTAGCCTCATGGGGCTTTCTCTGGATCAACTCTTTAGGGGATTGTAGGGCTATAGGTTGGTCTTGATGGATTGATGTCTTCATCCAACCTCATCTACTATTAAATATATGAATGTAATTCTGAATGTGGTGGAATTAAGAAGTTTCTTTATATCACTTATATTTGCCTCCCCCATCTTTTTAATATTTCCATCTAGAGTTGTGTAAGGATTTTTTTTCTTTTTTATTGGCTCTGTGATGTGGTATGTACAACTTTATGAGCCTTTTTTTTGTGGGAGAAAAAAGTGATAGTAACTCAGCTATCAGCACATTTTGATTTCTTTTTTGGGGGTTAATATTTATTTGTAAAATTGGAAAAGGAGGGGTTGGATTTTTCTTATTTTTTCTCTTTTATATATATTTTTTAAACTTTTGTTTTATTTTTATAACTTTTAAGCTTGGACCACATTTCATAATTTTCAGAGGAATTTGAAGCGGTGTTCTGCCTCAGATTCCTCTCCAATTTCTGTCCTTGATTTGTCAATTTCTGTCCCAGACACAATGGCGAAGCATAAGCTTTGAAAACTTTGAGCAGGTAACAGCAGAGAAGTCCATATATAGTGAGACATTGGGGTACCAAGAGGCTGTTAGAAGCTAAGTCCAAAAGACAAAAAGTGTGAGTGTGGGGTTGAAGGGGGTTTAAATTAAGCATCTACAGGTATGTAGGTACCAAGGTTCCCAGGTGGAGAGGAAGCTAGAACGAACAGGAAGTCCGGATGTTAGGGAATTGCTAGGACAGCAATTCCCCAGTAACTGTTAGAACCCTGGGACGGGACACAAGAGACAGTGAGCCCTAAGCTGAAGCCCCCAACTGTCCCTTCCTATTGCCAGGCCCTATCCTACGTAATAGGCGGCAACCACGAAGACAGTCCCTTCCTGTATAGGTGAGACACAAAACACAGACAAGACGGACAACAACAAAGGAAGGTCAGTTAGCCAAGGGTCGGTAAACAGTCGAGCGATGCAGTGCAAAATCAAAGTCCAAAAGAATAGTCAGTAGGGAAAGCCAGAGGTCTAGGATTAGAATGCAAGCAAAAATAGTGACAGCAAGGAGCAGGTATGCACAAGGCAATAGCAAGTGTGTGGTGGTGGTGTGGTGTGAATGAGAGCCAAGGCTAAATAGGGAGGAACCCCCTGGAGTTCACAGGAAGGCAGGCTGTCATTCGCAGACAAGACAAAATTAACCACTTAATGGACAGAGGCAACAAGGGCAGAAGACGAGTGTGGTGCAAATACAATCACAGAACTAGAGCTGAGTTCACAAAACTTTAAGCCAAGAACCAAATGCTGCCTGCATACATTTTTTTAAGATCACAGACAAAGCCTTTAGTATAGGGGGGCATTAGGATTAGGGAGCATTGTATATGCACAGGGGCATAATATTAGGAGTTACTAAACTGTGGGGAATTGGGCAGTATTCATTTAAGGTAGACCATAGGCATTATTAATTTAGGGACACTATTAAAGGGTCACACTGGAGATATTATTAATTTAAAGATGTACACAGGGGTTACTATTCATTTCCAAGGGATTTTTATATATTTTAGAATAGTGGATAGCAGCAATATGGAGACTTTGTACAGGTAAAGACAATGTGGGTTGGGTGCCTGGACAAATGAGAAGCCAAAGATGTCTAGATGCCTGTGTTGCAAACTTTACAGAGACAAGTCACAGCTGGAAGAAGTGGCCACAGCGGTCCAGATTGAATAGATGGAAATGTGAATGACTATAGTCAGAGATGTCATCTTCAGAAAACTATGTTTTTCCTGCACTGTATTCACTTAAATGGTCATCAGAGTCCTGTGTGGAGTCAGTATCTACAACTATATGGTCACTGTAGGGTAGTAATAATGGTATACCTGAGTTAGGGGCCGCTTAGCTTTGATCCCTTCAACTGAGATGAACCCCTAGCTACACCTCTGCTTGGAACAGAAACCTTCTATTGAAATCAATGTAACACGGAAGGCACTCAGATGTCCTCCAAGTGCCTTCTATTTCAATCACTACCTCCTTGGTTGTGTGCATACAGCCTAACTAACCTAACAACAGCTGATATCTGTAAGTACCTAAAATAATAAAGCATGAAACAACGTTTCTAGACACAAATATACAGGCACGCACTGCCATGGCTGCAATACAAGCACACTACATTATAGCAGCACTATAGCATGCCAATGAAGTTCTTACCATACATTTTGATTAAATTGTATGAGCCCATTTGCCCAAGACGTCCCCTAAATTCATTTTGAGTCCTAAGCCCACAGAGTTGAGTCTTTGTGGTGTACAAGGATCTATGGAGGGTGTCTTGTTGGTGACAAATGGGCTCACAAAATTTGTGCACTAAGAATATCACTGGCAGAACTGTAGCTGGGCTTTCTAGCACCTGGGACAAAGGTTCATTTCACTGCCCTTACTCTGTATCTAAATACATAAAGGTGGCTTGATAGTGCCCCCCAACATCTAGCACCTGGTGTATATGCCCCATTCCCATTTCCCTCCCAGCTCTGCCCCTGTCATTGTCATAGCAGTAATGCCCTTAGATCAAGCAGATTACTGCTGCAATGTTTTAGGTTTGTTAGAAAAACTAAGGATTTCAGCTCTGTAGAGAGAAAACACATAATATAATTCTCATTTTCTTAATGTAATCTTACCAATCTTGTTAGTGTTTGACGCGAGGACTGCAGTAACCTCAGACGCAGCTGGCAGTTTACTCTCTGCCTAGAAACACCTTTATCTCCAGCTTCCTGGCATTCCGAGAACTGCTGTGTATAAAAAATCTCCAAGGTTCACTAACCCCAATGTTAGTGAACTCAGAATTTACTGCATTTAGTTACAAAAGCCAAACAGGAGTGAATTGAAAGGTAGAAGAGTTGTAGCCTTTGTCCTAGAAGAGATGTAGCCCTTGTTCTGTGCACTTTCCATCCTTTATTATTTGCACCTAGTTTTCGCTTCAAAAATTGAATTACATGCAAAATCTCAGTGTGTAAATGCATGCTAAGTTCACACACACAGGTTTTTGGGGCTGTTTTTTTTACATTCAGTAGGGGTTATCAAATGCGTCTCTATTTGGCTAAAATCGAACTGTCAAAAATCGGGACTGTCCAAGACGGTTGGAAGCCATGTCCAGGACCATCATGTCCCAGGACCATTCCTCATCCTTCTCTAATACCTCTAGCATGTACATATTCATATATAGAAAAAACTGGCAGGGCTCTAGTATGTACAATTGTCTGAATCCTCAACAGCCGCAAAGCACTGACCAATATGTGAAAACTGTTCTTCTTCATCCATCCCTCTTGTATGAGTGTTTCTTGTAATATAAATATTAAGGGAATGACAGCACTGCTTCAGCTTTCTAACTGAAAAATTTGGATACCTCCTCAAAAGGCTACAGGAAGCGGTGCATTTCTGTAATGAGCCTCCAATGGGGGACTTCAAAATAACACATATTCCCCGTGGTCTGCTATGACACCGCCTCATGGTGCTAGTCTAGAAGGTCCAGCACATGCGTGTTGGAACATTGCAGGTGAGGTGGTGTAAGGGCAGACTGTTTTGTGACTGCGTGTTGAGTAGGGTGTTGTTAGCCACATAAGGAAGTTTTGGAGAACAAATTACGAATCGTCTGTGGATGCAGTATTGCTCAAGTCCTTCTATCTTTTCATGTAATACCAGACAGACTGGATGATGTTGAGATCAGGGCTCTTTGTAGGACATATCTTCACTTCCAGGACTCCTCCTCCAAGGAGTGACCACATCAAATATTAATGTGATTTCTCTTTCATTCATTCACTTCATTTTGTTAATATACAAAATAAACTATTAAAACCTCTATACAGTGGCATAACTAAAGTCTTGTGGTCCCTGATGCAATCTTTTGTCTGGGGTCCCCTGCCTTATCCCTACAGCTTATCAGCTTATTCTTGATAGTGATGGTTACGGGAGCAAAGGAGTTTAATCCACCTAAGGGTATGTTCACACAGAGGAAAAAGTATCAGAACCCTTTTCAGCCTTGTGAACATTCCACACGGCTAGCCGCAACAGGATTTCGATGCAGCTTTGGCATTCCCTCACGCATCCCGCTCCTGACTAGGCCTGAATGAATGGGCCCAAACAGGAGCGTGTCTCGAGCTGCGGACACCGCAGCTGACTCAGCTGCGGAATCCATGGTAGGATAGGTCATGTCACTTCTTTTTTCTGCTACTAGTTAGTGGGAAAAAAAGCAAGTGACTCCCGTTGAAGTCAATGGGAGCCATCTTTGCAGGTTGATTTTGAGGCGCATTCCACGTCAAAATCCACCTGCAAAAAACTCAATGTGAACATATCCTTAGTGTGGTTAGGGTAATCTGTGGGTCTCCTTGGTTTATGGGCCAGATGGAAGATGCAATCTCAATACTGATGCCAGTGCTTATGGGCCCCCTAAGGCTCCTGAGCTCTGATGCAATTGCACTCCATTAAGTTAAGTCAGTGGAGATTTTCATAACCTAGTGTGACTGTAATGTATCCCGTGGCAGCATATCAAGTAACATACCAACGTGCCCTGTGCAAAGTTTGTACGATGAGCTGCACAAAAAGACATTATGTGCTACATATCATCACCAATCAAATCTGTCATTTTTCCAGAAATTCTGAACAGAAGAAGGCATGATGACTCAGTAACACAATTACCAAGTACATTCCGCACATGCAAAAAAATCAGCAATTAATATGCACTTTACAATTGTAATACAGTACATGGTAACTGCACATGCATAAAATGGATACAAACCCATCCTGAGTGAGGATGTTCCATCAGTTTCCTCCCTAAGGCTAATTTTGCTGAAGACGGTAGCTTCCACTTCTTACACTGAGAACAATGGGGGAATTTTTTTAAGACTAGTGCATGGTTCAATCCACAGCAATAAAAGTTCCATTTGTGAACGTTAACCAAGTGCTGATGAGACTGTATTATGACAAATGTCTCTGATTTGTAAATTCCTTGCAATATTTTATATGCATTACATACACAGTATGCATTACATATATTTTTACACATTATGCATTATGCACAATTTTTATTGGATTATACATACATTCCCCTACAGTATCTGACGCGCATACAATTACATACCTCCCAACCAGATTCAATGTCAATATTCTGTGTCCAGTCCTGGCCAGCTGAAGGTATGTCCTGGTTTCAACTCACCCGTGGATGAGTTAAATACAGTGGTGAAGCAGGAAGCCGCCAGCTCTCTGCTTCACCATTCAGCCTTTGTCGCTGCTTCCATTGTCTTGGGAGCTGGAGGCGATATGTACTGATGTCACTTACAATGTGCCTTTAGTTGACTGAAGGTTTCAGGAGATGAAGACAACTAAGAACAGCAGGGAAATTAGGTTTATTTGTTTGAGCCATCATACTGTTGGCGAGCTGTATACTGTGGGGGTAGCACTAAGAGGGGCTGTATACTGTGATGGTAACTGGAGGAGGAGCTGTATACTGTGATGGTAACTGGAGGGGGACCTGTATAATGTGGGAGCAACTAGAAGGGGAACTGTATACTGTGGGGGAAACTGAACAGGGAGATGTATACTGTGATGGCAACTGGAGGGGAACTGTATATTGTGGGGGCAACTGAACGGGGAGATGTATACTGTGGGGGCAACTGGAGGGGATTTTATACCGGAAAGGGAACTGGAGGGGGAGCTGTATACTGTGGAAGTGACTGGAGGGGGGACTGTATACTGTTGGGGCAACTAGAGAGGGGGTTGTATACCATGGGAGAATTCCTACATTGTACTTACCTTTTCTGCAGAAAAACGAAGTGGATATGCAGGCAGGCTCAAGTACAGCTGTGAAGCGGAGACATCAGTATGAGCAGGGGGGAGGACTAGGGATAAGATAACAGATGGGGGGACAAGAGGCTGGGGACACAGGACAGAAGAGATATAGAGGACAGAAGAAGGCAGATGAGGGGGAGCAGGGGACATAAAATCTTCTTTGTCATTCCTGTCTGCTGCCCGTGTCTGGCTCTACTCACTCTCTCCTCCTCCCCCGACTACCACATATTATATAATGTATTTTTTAAGGTAAGGGGGGGGGGGGGGTTGCAGGCTCTTTAATAGCTCTGCTACCCCTGGAACAGACCATTAGCAGAGCTCATCACCCAGACATCTGTACAGGAAGCTGCTTGGTGGGAAGGGCTAATAGTTATCCAAGAGGAGGGGGCAGACTACCTGGAAAGTCTGAATATGCAGCATATAATAAGTGTGAGCAGCTGCATGGCTTGCATGCAGAGGGAGGCTGAGCTGGATTCTATGCCAGTCTCTTCTGCCAGCATTCTATATGCAGTGATTGTGTGTGCCCTCCTGTCACTCTCTGTCTCTGAAACCACAAATTCTTCATTGACAACCAATTTCCTCCTTTGGTGTGACAATGACACTTCCCAAACTGAATACCCACCAGAGTAAACTGGGATAGTTCCTGCCACTGGTTCAATCTGCTGCCCCACAAGTCAATGGGTTCAGGGCTCAGCCCTAGGGCATTTTCTGGAGTGAGTACACAGTCCAGGTATCACTGAACCTAGCTGTGCGGGCATTTCCAGGGCCAAATATGTCATGTGGGCAGTGGCTCTGTGGACGGAAAATTAACTGGTTCAACATGCTGCCTGAGCTGCATAGGTTGCTTCCATTGCTGCTTGTAGTGGTAGCACTGGCAGATGTGGTTGAAAGGACAACAGCCTCCTGGTCAAACATGTGGGTGGCACTGGGGTCTTTGTGGCAAAGGCTGTGCTAAACAGTTACAGAGCATTTCCTTATAATATGCAATTCTGTCTCCCTTACAAAAGCAGGAAACAATTCCCCCATGTTGCCATTATAACAAGGGCTTAAAAATGGCATAGTCATCACCTTGCTTGACACTCATGATAATTTTACATAGGTATTAGAGCATGCAGTTAGTCATGCTGCACAAGTACTCAGTCTTTTCTTTGCCCTGTATTGCCATGGTTGGTTTTGCCCTGTGTTATTGTATCACCATCATCATCATCACAATTAGAGTTCTTCCTGGTCCTCCATGCAGTCAACAAAAAGCTGTGAAAGCTATTGTTCTTCCTTCATCCAGTATTGAGTGTTAACAGTATGGCCCCTCCACGCGACCCATCTATGAAAGTCAACGGAACCACACTTACCCCTGTCCCACAAGCCCGATGCCTTGGAGTAACACTAGACCTATCCTTCAAGTCACACGTTCAAACCCTCAACACTTCCTGCCGCCTCCAACTCAAGAACATCCACCGAATCCGCTCCTTCCTTAGACTTAGACCAGGGACCCACATGGTATAAATGCTAAAGTTTGACTGCGATGAAAATGCAGCAGGAAAAAAACTATTTCTGCAACTAACGAATCCTGTCCCCACTTCGTGGGAAAATATACAAAGTGGACACGCTTTTCACTTGCTTTTGTGACTAGGGTGACACTTCTTGTTTTAGGACACAGATGGAGGAGTTCGTATGTAGATGAAGGAGGTAGGGTCCGCAACTCTTGCTCGTAATAAAAGTATATTTTATTCCATTATTTTAAAAAATTGGCAAAAGACACCATGACAAAAAAGTGAGAAAGAACAAGAAAATACAAAAAAGTGAAAATAAAAACACTGAATATTACATATCTGGCTTGACTAACGCGTTTTGAAACCACAAAGGTTTCTTAATCATAGCCTTAAGAAACCTTTGTGGTTTTGAAACACGTTAGCCAAGCCAGATATGTAATATTCAGTGTTTTTATTTTCGCTTTTTTGTATTTTCTTGTTCTTTCTCACTTTTTTGTCATGGTGTCTTTTGCCAATTTTTTTAAATAATGGAATAAAATATACTTTTATTACGAGCAAGAGTTGCGGACCCTACCTCCTTCATCTACATACGAATTTCTTCTTCTCCAAGTCCAGAAGAATTAGGTCGTGCACCTTGCGTCGGGTGGTGAGTTTTTATATTATAACTATTTTTCTATTTTTGTGGGACAGATGGAGGAGGTTGCTCCTGCTCTACTACTCGTTGCTACTCTCATTGCCCTACTACTGTTAATGTCCATCACACATCTTATGGTGGATTAAAGCAGCGGCCCCATAAATGGTAGTGTTAACAAATAGTTAGATAACAGTTCTTCACAATATCAAGTGATTACTGTGTACTTACATACAGTCACATCTTCTCTGGTTTGAACTGTCCAATTCCTTGTCTATCTGAGCCTAGTCTGCCATGATGATACCTCCTGGCCATAATTCGTTCTTGCCCAGATGTATGCCATTATTCCCATCTCCAGTCTGTACCCTGTAGACAGTAGTTATGCCCCATCATAACTCTTATTTTCTGTCTCCATGTAGTATGTCAGTCTTAATAATAAGCTACACAAGAGGTAATAATTTTGGGTGGTCATAGATTTCAGTTATAATTTTAATAAACATGTTGGGCCACAACACCTGTGATAGGAGCCATCTCTGAGTTGTATGTTACATGATGCCATATACATGAGATAACAGTATGTCTTGTTGCGGGAAGGCCTACATAAACATGGCATACTACTATATTATGTCATGTGTCAGGAAGTGGTTACTCTGTTACAGACATAATAGAGCAGGACAAAATGAGAGTTTATTCGTACATCTGTTATTCATTTGCCATGTGCTGTGTTCTCCATAGACAGCACATGGTCCTGTTGATTTTAAACTTGGACTTGCGGGTTTCCATCCCTACTGCCATGCTGGCACCTCCACTAAAGGTCTAATTTCAGACATTTATTGTTTATTATCCTCTCCGAAGGGACGGTCCCCCCTGACTCACAAATATATAGATTCGTTGGTCGTCTCACTTGGGAAGACAGATATCTCTAGCTCAGTGGCAGATCATCTGGTCTCCGGCTATTAAGTCGTCTACCTGCATAACCTATTGTGAGACCCAGTATAAAATTCTGCTACATTGGTACCACACCCAGGCCCTCCTCCACACGTTAAAGGGGCTCTATCAGCAAAATTATGCTGTATGAGCTCCACATATGCCTGAATAGCCTGAATATGCCTGAATAGCCTTATTTTAACCCCCCACCATTTTAAAATAATACCCTAAAAACAAATATGCAAATGATACTTACCCATGCACGGTGGGTGGTCATCTTGCGGTCATCTTGCTGTCACGCCTTCCTCTTCTTTCTTCTTCCAGCGACACCCTGCTGTCCTGGCTCTTCCATGCCTTGAGCTTCTGTTCTTCCGAAATGAAGAGGTTCGTGAGCGTAAGAACCCGCCGTAAGAACAGAAGATCAAGGCGAGGAAGAGGAAGGACAGGAGGGCGTCGCTGTAAGAAGAAAGAAGAGGAAGGCGTGACAGCAGATCACGTCCACCAGTGCACGAACCGCCCACCGTGCATGGTAAGTATAATTTGCATTTTTTTTTTAGGGTATTATTTTAAAACAGGGAGGGGGGTTTAAAATAAGATTAGCGGTGCCTGAATAGCCTTTTTAAAGGCTATTCAGGCATATGTGGGGCTCATACAGCATAATTTTGCTGATAGAGCCCCTTTAAACCCCAATATTCCCTCTAATTGCTGGAGATGCTTTAAGGTTCAGGTACTCTTTTTCATATTTTTTGGGACTGCCCTCTGATCCGCCCTTTTTGGTTTTAGGTAAAGTCCATAATGCATGCAATCTTCCCTCATGTTGTCCCCTTGGTCCCTCTGGTTTACTTAATTAATTTACCTCCCAGGCCCCTGAATTAAAACCTTTCCTTGTTTCTTTTTATATATTTGTACTGTGGTTTAGTTCCATATAGCTGGTCATTGGAAGAGTACCCAACCACCTTCGGCCCCCTTTCTCCTGGCCAGGGGTGAACCTTCCCCTTTCGCCGCCGGAGCTAACTGCAGAAAGCCGCCCCCCCCCCGGGAGGAGGGGGCGGATCGGGGGCGTGGTCGGGTGGATCAGGGGCGTGGCCGGTGGATCGGGGGCGTGGCTGGGTGGATCGGGGGCATAGAGTTCGCCGGCAGAGAGTAGGCCCGGAGACTGCCTGCTCTTTGCCTGAGCGTGAGGGGAGGCTGCCGGAGCAGCGCTGCTTCAGTGGCCTCCCCAAACCACCGCTCGGTGATAAGCCAGTCCAGGACAGCTTGTCCTGGACTGGCTTAGGTTAGCAAAAATGCCGCCCTCCCTGAGGCCCTGGCATAGTGCCGCCTGAAGCGCTCGCCTCAGGTCGCCTCATGGGAGGTGCGGCACTGCTCCTGGCTCATATCAAAGATGTCAAGTGCCTGGAGTTTCTCAATGCCACTTTGAATAATACGGTTGAGAAATTTCAATCTTTTTGGGCGCCCTGGGATGCGTACAGTTTTACCCGTGGTCTCTAATCCCTCCCGTCCCCTTCCTTGTTTCTTGTCTCTGGTCCTGTGTCTCTCCTTCTCTCCCCGTTGTCTATATCTTTTATTTTTGAACTTTTGTCTTTCTGTAGCAGCGGTTTCATTGTCTTATTGCTTGTCTCGACTGCTTTTTGATGTTCTGGTGGTTGATTTTTGTATACGGTTCTTTGTTTTATATTTTGAAAAATGTAATAAAAATCACAGTTGAAAAAAAAAGTCTATGGAACATGAAAAAAGTATGGTAGTTTGCTTAAAGGGGCTCTATCAGCAAAATTATGCTAATAGAGCCCCACATATACGTGAATAGCCTTTAAAAAGGCTATTCAGGCACTGTAAATGCTATATTAACCCCCGGTCCCGTTTTTAAATAAAATCATTAAAACATATATGCTAATCTTACCGAACGTGCACCATGGGCGGGGATGCACGATGTGACGTCAGCTGTGACTCTCCATAAAATCCTTTTCTCTTTATATTCACTGGGGTACACAGCACTATGGTTCTACACTCACCGGCCACTTTATTAGGTACACCTGTCCAACTGCTCGTTAACACTTAATTTCTAATCAGCCAATCACATGGCGGCAACTCAGTGCATTTCGGCATGTAGACATGGTCAAGACAATCTCCTGCAGTTCAAACCGAGCATCAGTATGGGGAAGAAAGGTGATTTGAGTGCCTTTGAACGTGGCATGGTTGTTGGTGCCAGAAGGGCTGGTCTGAGTATTTCAGAAACTGCTGATCTACTGGGATTTTCACGCACAACCATCTCTAGGGTTTACAGAGAATGGTCCGAAAAAGAAAAAACATCCAGTGAGCGGCAGTTCTGTGGGCGGAAATGCGTTGTTGATGCCAGAGGTCAGAGGAGAATGGCCAGACTGGTTCGAGCTGATAGAAAGGCAACAGTGACTCAAATAGCCACCCGTTACAACCAAGGTAGCCAGAAGAGCATCTCTGAACGCACAGTACGTCGAACTTTGAGGCAGATGGGCTACAGCAGCAGAAGACCACACCGGGTGCCACTCCTTTCAGCTAAGAACAGGAAACTGAGGCTACAATTTGCACAAGCTCATCGAAATTGGACAATTGAAGATTGGAAAAACGTTGCCTGGTCTGATGAGTCTCGATTTCTGCTGCGACATTCGGATGGTAGGGTCAGAATTTGGCGTCAACAACATGAAAGCATGGATACATCCTGCCTTGTATCAACGGTTCAGGCTGGTGGTGGTGGTGTCATGGTGTGGGTAATATTTTCTTGGCACTCTTTGGGCCCCTTGGTACCAATTGAGCATCGTTGCAACGCCAAAGCCTACCTGAGTATTGTTGCTCACCATGTCCATCCCTTTATGACCACAATGTACCCAACATCTGATGGCTACTTTCAGCAGGATAATGCGCCATGTCATAAAGCTGGAATCATCTCAGACTGGTTTCTTGAACATGACAATGAGTTCACTGTACTCCAATGGCCTCCACAGTCACCAGATCTCAATCCAATAGAGCATCTTTGGGATGTGGTGGAACGAGAGATTCGCATCATGGATGTGCAGCCGACAAATCTGCGGCAACTGTGTGATGCCATCATGTCAATATGGACCAAAATCTCTGAGGAATGCTTCCAGCACCTTGTTGAATCTATGCCACGAAGAATTGAGGCAGTTCTGAAGGCAAAAGGGGGTCCAACCCGTTACTAGCATGGTGTACCTAATAAAGTGGCCGGTGAGTGTATGTCCCCCAGTAAAATAAGCAAGAAATCAACAATAAATTAAACAGGACCATGTGCTGTCCATGGAGAACACAGACATCTCAGAAACACTGAAATGTAACGGAAACCAGCCTGTCCACTTCATTGGTTTGGTTGTGTGAAACTCACAATTCAGTAGTTACAGTATAATAGTAGAAGTGAATATAGATAACGGTACATGTGTGACCACCCTGATGTGACAACCAGCTGCCACTGTATCTGACACAACAGGGGTTTTAGAATCATTCTTGACATAGTTGTAGGTCTTAGAGGGTGAATTGCCATACATGTCTGAAAACGGAATACCTCTTCATATTTTACATGTTGGTGGCCTATATTCATAGTTTAAAAACCAAGAGACAAATGGTAATTTACAGTACTTTTATTTTTCAGTGCATTATAAAAAAAAAATAGGTCCATCATATGTGTGGATTGCACTTGAGTGTCAGACCAAAACCATAAAAAAGAAAACACACCTTAAACACAACATAGTGTTATATATATATAAAAAAAATACTGAATTTCAAGCAATTGGAGCAAACAAGATATAATGAAAGAGAAGATAATGAAGATTACATTTACTCGGCACATTGGTTTTTTTAAGATGACAGCTCATGGCTGGCAGTATAAAATGCCCATGAGATATAATTTCATGGCAATTACTATGCCCTGGAAATGATCATAGGGCCCCAGTGTAGAAATAAAACACATTGGCTATAACATTATTGTTCCATACTTATCAGCAATGAAAGATATTATCATAATGATATTGTAATATACAACAGTTTCTTGCCTACAAAAAACATATCAAGCTCAATAATGAGACAAATACCAATGACATAAGCAAACATTAGGAGTTTGTGATGGCCATGGACAACTGCTTCTGCCCATGCTGGGAGACTTAGAGTAGAAAATGATCAGAAACAAGCATTGCAAAAAAACAACCCACTATGATACCTGTGATCACAAAGAATCATATAGTGCGCCTAAAAATACCAAAAACCCTCCAAAAATATTACATTCAAACAGAGCAGAGAAATATAAATAAATGAAGGCTAAAGAATGAGTAATCCATTATCAAATATAGCACCATATTATAATGTAGTATTTTCACAGAAAAGCAATCATATAAAACTAGTACAAAAATATGATTATTATTCCATATCAGTTGCCCAGATATCTCATAGAGCCCATATCACACCATAATTGCTTGATGTTCCAATGAGGAGGTTAAGGGGATTTTCTGGTTTAGGAAATCTATTTTCATATACGTTATTGGAGTGTTCTTGGTTATTAGAGGTTGGTCTACCTTTCAAAGTGACTACAAATACGCACTTTGGAGGACCCAGTCTCTGGTGGACAACCCCTTTAAGGTATCTCTGTAATATATATCCCTCTTGTGAGTCTATGTTAAAATACATTAATAACGGATTTCTGGTTTACTAAGGTAGGATGATGTTAGGGCTCCCATTCTGAGTAGTTTTCAATGTTTTTACTTAGTTGGAAATCTATTTAAGGAAGGGGCCCCACGGGTTGGAATTGCCATGAATTGCCCGCAGCGGAAATGCCGCAAGAAAAATCACAGAGTTTTACAGTAACTGCAAAGTGGATTGGATTCTAGTGAATCTCATGCCCACTTTAGAGTAAAAACTACGGTGCAGCGTGTTAATTATATCTACGGAAATGCCGGCAGTTTCCCAATAGGTAGAATTGTAACAGAAAGTTTGCGGAGGAAAACTCTGTGGGAAGAACCACGATGCGTTGCCGCCGTGGTCTTCCCTGCAGCACTTTATTGTTGCAGGACGTCCCGTGGGGCCTTAGCCTAAAACAAGTGTGGAATAGGGAGAAGTACCTGCCGGATTGTTCCCACATGGTTCAGTTTGATTAACATGTCTCTCACTATACGCTAATAGGGACAACCTCAATAAAGACATGATGGGTCGGGAGAAGATGGCAGGTAACTTAGTGTTAATCTATGTCATGTGCAAGGTTTACTAATAGTTACTCTAAAAATGCACCAGCTCTATCACAATGGCTGATTAATTTGGTGTATTGTTAGACTGTCTAGTTTAAGTTTTATACAACCTATTATTTGGCTTATTTTGAGCCACAATTTGATGCCACATTTTTGTCTCAATTTGTCTCATTCAAGTCATGCCACCTTTTCCTCTAAAGCCACTTTTTTTTTTTCTTTTGCAATTATGATTTATTGGAAGCCGGAGTGGAATTTAACATGAACCGTGGTGTGGTGTGCACTAGATGTCTGCTCTGAATTAAAGATAATTTTACTTTCAAGATAAGAAGACTATAACTCCCACCCCTGGAACATTATACAACCTAAAGTTTTGGTTAAGAAAACCCCAACTCTAGGAACATCAGGCAACCTCACTTTTGGGTAATAGGTTCGCAAAAGAAGCCAACAAGATGATATTGCACCTTATTTATGAATACAAGACATAGCAATATATATTCATATTATGTATATCTATCAATAACCTGACACGTGAAACACAACCTTCCTCGATACAGGTAGTAAAAGTAATATTTGAGTTCATATTGAGTCTTAGATTCCTGCCTAAGACTAATGCTTACCTATGTGCCCTGCCTCTGTTTTCAAAGCATCTCATAGGAGAATTTGGAACCTACTGATATTTTACATGACACACTGCAACATAGCTATGACCTTCAAGGCCACTCTAAATGGATTTCATAGAAGACACCAGGGAGAGCTAACTATGCAAAACTATTTTAACTTCTGCATTGAGCACGCCATTGTCTTGTAACTTTTGTGATGTTAGTTCTTATACATAACTTATTTATAATATGGCAGGATTTTTTAGTCTTTGTGGGATGAACAATACACCCAAGTTTGTATTTTTGTTATAGGTTTGTTAAAATATCAATTTATGGGATTTTGTTTCTTAAAGAGGACCTTTCATCAGATTGGGCACAGGCAGTTCCATATACTGCTGGAAAGGCGACAGTGCGCTGAATTCAGCGCACTGTCGGCTTTCCCAATCTGTGCCCCGGGTAAAGAGCTATCAGTCTCGGTACTGTAGCGCTTTACAGCACTACCTATCACGCTGCACAGTATGAGCGGGGAGGAACGCCCCCCTTCCCTCCTGATAATACTCGTCTGTGGGCGAGCACTGTGAGCAGAGGGAGGGGGCGTTCCTCCCCGCTCATACTGTACAGCGCGATAGGCACTGCTGTGGAGAAGGACGTTCCTGACTGACTGTCAGAAACGTCCTTCTGACTGTAAACCACTACAGTATTGGGACCGATAGTGCTTTACCCGGGGTACAGATCGGGAAAGCAGACAGTGTGCTGAATTATATATATATATCAGTATATAGATCTGCCTGTGCCAAATCTGATGAAAGGTCCTCTTTAAAAAGGAACAAGTCAGTTATAAAAGCAATAAATGAGGAAATCAGTATAGATATTGATTTTAATGTAAATGTTATGATTTATCAAGATTATGAATTAATATGGAATAGTGTATTTGCCATTTTACAGTATTTATAAAACATACTGGATCTAATGGCTATTATAGATAATATACCAGTTTTGTGCAGAAAAATTTTCTCAGGCAAAATTGAGTGCTGAAAAAACGGCACAGCCTTCTTGAAGTTGACCTGGTCTCCAAATTTTAGACAATTTCTACAAGAAGCCAGAAAATGATGCAAATTTTGGCACAAATCTATACCTGCTCCCATAGATTCCTGATGCCTACAGAGTACCAAATGCTCCAAATCTCTATAGAAGTACCTTTTTTCTATGGCTGGTATAGGCAATGCCAGTATAAGTACTGTAAAATGGGACAATGATCTTAGATGTTTTTGGCAGTATAGAGACATTGTTTATCACTGACTGTTGGCTCACTAATGTAAGGGGAAAAAGTGTTACTTTAAATTAAATCTCTTTTACCACAATGTTTTCCCAAATTGTGTCCTGATTAATTTCTTCATATGTGTTTACAATAGTCAGAGTTCTGTTTTTCCGTTTTTTTCCCAGTTTTTCTGATACAGAACTCAAAATCCCCTGTATGCAAATAGATTTGAAAGATTTCTTAGTGCATCCTGCGGCTGAACCTCTCTAGTGCAGGAATCTAGCATGTTATGGAAAAAAGGGGTATTCTGGTCAGAACAAGTTAATAGGTGTCTACAAGCTATCTAAGACCAGGGCCCCACGGACCAGAAACACCACGATTTGCCTGCGTCAGAAACACCGCCGGAAAAATCGCGGCTTTATGCAGTACGTGCAAAGTGGATGTGATTCATGCAAATCCCATGCCCACTTTGCAGTTAAAATTGCAGCACAGGCACGCTTCAATTTCCAAAACTGGCGCGGTTTTTTAAATTGTAGCACGTCAATTATATCTACGGAAACACCGGTGGCTTTCCCATAGATATAATTGTAACAGAAAGTCCACGGGGGAAAACTCAGAGAACTTTCTGTTCAAAACGCTGCGGGAAGAACCGTGATGTGTTCCTGCCACGGTTTTTCCTGCAGCTTTAGCACTGCATATCGTCCCATGGGGCCTTAGCCTAAGGGTGTTCGGTTGTCACAATCAAGGTATATTTTATATTAAGCTTTTGGCAAACATACAGGAATTGTACCAAATGTGTATGTAATAAAATATTCATTCATATTATTTCAATATTCATTGCTAATAGGGAAGAATATATTTGTACAAATCTCTTCTTAAAGGGGATTTTCAAATATTTGCCCACGATCAGGGAATAGACTACAATAAAATAAAAAAAAGAAAAAAAAAAGACTATTTTCACCTCTTCAGTACCCCGCTGCTCCAGCCACTGTTATGGTCTCTGCTCTCTCTTTGCTTATTTCCTGCAGCAATAATGGGTAGAGATGAGCGAGTAGTATTCGATCGAGTAGGTTTTCGATCAAATATTACGGTATGCGAAATACTCGTACTCGGTTGAATATCACGTGGTAAACGCAGTAAAAATTCGATTCCCCTCCCACCTTCCCTGGCGCTTTTTTTACACCAATAACTATGCAGCGGCGGTGGGATAGGAACTACGACAACGGAGGCATAAAAAAAAAACGTATACAGTAGAGATGAGTGAGTAGTGAACTATTTGAAGATTCGAGTAGACTTCAATATTCGACTATTGATCGAATACTACTCGCTCATCTCTAATAACAGGCCATATATAACGGGATATATATGTGTACATGACCGACACAGCCAATCATTAAAATTAGTAATGCCACCACCATGTACTGTACAGCATGTGACCACTAGGGTTGAAGATGTCACATGCACATGTACTCCACATTATTGCAGCAGGAAGTAAGCCAAGACCAGTGAGAACCACTGGGGCGGAGGATTAAAGAGCTGAGTATATCTTTGTTCAATGTTATTTTTCAATTTTACCCCTTGGGTAAATGTAATAATAGTCATTAGAATTAACTGGTAATGGAAAATGTCATAAATGATGTTGTCATACGCTCGCACAGAAAAGAATTTTATCAGCGCACTGTTGAAGAAATTCTATCTGTGACTGTTAAGGGTCCATATTGTTCTTACTGTGATGACAAATGGCATGCTTAGAAATGAATACATCTAAATTATAAGATCACTTATTATGTGACTTGGGACTTAGGTCGTTCAAAAATAATCTATACGTTACAAAACAAATAGTGGATGGAAAGTGATACATTCTGTGTAATTTGTTAAATATCTGTGCAAGAAATATTGTCTCAACACATGATTTGCAATTGGAACTTGGATTGATACTGTAATTAAGACTTGCAGTAAATGGAAGGATCTGGTTCCCATTATAATTTCTTGCAGTGACATGTCATAATATTTGTCAAGCTCTCTCCATTCATCTTTCTGCGGTAAGCGGGCTGGAGATTTCTGATTTCACAAGATAAAGAGGTCCATGTTATTATCAGTTCTGACTCGATTCACTGTCGTCCAGCAGTGATGAAAAGATATCGAACGTCTGGTATTTCTGTTGCTGTTCACGTTTCTGTTTTAAATTTTTAGAAGTTATGGATCCCAAAATGTCCTGGCCAGAGCCTGGCTCCACAAAGGAAAGTGTATCTGGAGAAAGAGGGAAACATGCATGGCTGTTAAATAAATTCATCATAAAGTGCTGTCTGTGATAAGTCTCTGTTCACACTTAACTACTGCCTTCCATCTGCAGTATATGATGACATAGTAAGCATGGGAAGAATATGCAAATCTGACTTCCATGATGTAATTAGGATGCCAGTGCCTCAAGTATGCACACCAATAGAGGGCGCTGACTGAGAATGTGCAAGTCTATCTTCCATGATGTAATTAGGAAGACAGAGTCTCAGTCAAACAAACCTATAGAGGGCGCTCCCTTTAAGATCATGCCGACCTTCTCAGAGGCCTTTGTTTGCAATGATGTTGGGATTATACCAGATACAGTCTCTCAGCCAAGGACAGCTGTTTCGAAATGGCGGTTCTCTCCTTATGGAGTGACGATATCCCCTCGACATAGTAAGCATTAATAGCACACTTAGGAAGGGGTTGTCTAGGATTCTCAATAATGCAGTTGATAGGCAGTGTGATATAATAAGAAAATATCTATTTCATACCCGTTCAGTCCCCCCGCTACCCCGATACTCCAGCAATGCTGCTTCGATGGTCCCTGCTTATTCTGTAGTGATGATGTTGCATATATTATTAATATGGGCCACTTACTGTAATAATGCTTGCAGTATGACACATGACCACTGAGGCCAGAGATTTGCGGCAGTGGTCACCTATAATACATTATGTCGCAGGGCCTACCAAGTGTCAGTGATGCAGTTGAGCTATTAGATTGATTGTTTTAGTAAATTTTTCATATTACATTGCCTACTCTTAGGGCTCATTCACACGGGGCAAGAAGGAGCGGATTCTGACGCCGGATCCAGCTCAGAATCCTCCCCCTCACAATGGAGGTCTATGTAGACCGCTAGATTTCTTTTTTCCTTGAGCTGCCCTTTCTTCAGGCGGACTCTACGACTCTTCTGCCTCACGACAGCACCCTCCGAACTAAGCCCATTCATTTGAGCCTACCCCGCAGTGGGAAGCCGCGACTGTCGGAAGCCGCAACAGTCGTGACAGGCGCATTTTGGTCCAATTCTGATGCGACTTCCCGCATTAGAATCAGGACCAAAATGCACAGGCCTTATCCCCATGTGAACTAGTCCATAGAAACATTTTGAAAATCCCAGGCATTTAACATGTATTTTTAGTAATATAATACTCACCATGTATTCCTATCATGTGCTCCAAAATTAAAACTCTCTCTGCTAAAATTTTAAGAGCTTCTCTAAGCTGCTGGACAGCTTCATCCTGCAAGAGAAATTCCTCATATAACTATGTAGTTAAATTAAACAACAGCTTCCTTAAAAAGATTTCCGCCATTAGAACTCCATTCAGACTTGCACTATGTGGCTTCATTGGAGCTTCTGTCAAGAGTTCAAGTAGTGGTGACACCAAGAATAGCTCAGCATATAGCACTTGCTGTGAAAAATACCAGAACCCTGATGCATCCCTGATATAGTTAATTTTGTTAATTAATGTCAGTGGTACTTGGATGAGACTGATTCATCAAAACAGCCATGGTTCCACTACTAAAAGCAAGTATGGACAGAGCTTTAGGCATAGAGCGAAGTTTGTGGTTCCATCTATAAATTAAAGATTAAAGAAGTTGCCTAGAAAAAAAAGTATTTTTTAACATAGACTAGGGAAGGTAAATAAAAAAAATCACCCCCCCCCCCCCAGTGATCCGATGTCCTCCCAGTGCGGTCCGGTCATGCTGCTCTGGTGTCTTCTCAACTAAAACTGCTCTGCAGCATAATGTCCTGGATTGCTCCAACGTGACCGTTCAATCAACAGCCTCAGTAGCCTCAGGAAAATGCCCTGGGACATCACAGGTATTGACATTACATGCCTTTTGCTGAGGCCGCTGCGGTCACCTGTGGTGAGAATTTCCCCCGGAAGTCAAAAATGGACCGGAAGGACTGGACCATGCTGGGAAGCACAGGAGCAGCAGGGAAAGGTGAGTATGATTTTTTTTTTATTTTTTTCGCCTTCCCCGGCCGATTTAAAAAATAGTTTTCTTGCCTGAACAACCCCTTTAAGTCTACCATGGGCCCCAGTTTGTATGAAAATTGTGAGCTCCCACCAGGGTAAGGATTTCAGGGCATTCTAAATGTCCTTATTATCACCGGAAAGAAAAGCCATAGGAACGCTCATTCACCAATTGCCAGTGCTAGGTTGGGTTTATACATTGCGCATACAATTTGTACAACACACACCCGGAATGTTGCCAAAAGGGGTATGATGAGTATAGCCCAAGGCATTTTAATTTTGATGACCACAGGGTACACAAGGGGGAACCTTCACTGTGAAAGAGCAGCAGGCTCCCTCACTATGCTGGGACTAGATCAATGGTTCTTAACCTTGTTTGAGGTACCGAACCCACCAGTTTCATATGCACATTCACCGAACCCTTCTTTAGTGATAAATCAAATTTTTTTCCAAATACACAAAATGAACCATGCATAGGGCCTAGGGTTCGATCGAACCCTGGTTAAGAACCACTGGACTAGATACAAAGCACCCACACTATGATGCGGCCGCCTTGTATATTGGAAGACTAGTTACAACCATGTGTACAGTTACATGTAAAATTCTTTTGCCACTGCAGGCTACATTTAAGTGACGTATACTTGTTAAATTTGGTGAGAAATTTTTGCCCCAGGTAGATGCCCAATAAGGCCGTATTATAATCTGCTACTGTATATAATACTGCAACAATGTAAACTGAAGTGAAAACACTGTAAGGTACAGGAACTGTTTGCAATAATACACATCTGACCATCTGCCAAATTGGGCTTATCCATAATTAAAACAGATGGAAATTTTCTGGGCAGCATCTCTGAAAACTTGGCTGAAAGTATATTGTATGTCCCAAGGTAGGTTGTGAATTGTTCACACAATGCTTACATTTGGCAAGTAAATGATGTAATGTGTAATAATTCATGTGATACAGCCTGGATATGTCTTATCTTTTCTAAAATTAATAACTAAATTAAAATGGTTATACAATTTGTATTTTGTGCTTCAATTATTTTTTTTGTGCTTTTTTGTTAGGCCTTTTCACAGACAAAAACAGAAAGTCAAAAGGGACTTTAAGCACCAATGGCAAAACATGTGTGCATACAGCTTTTATGGTAGTGTACAGATGCCATATAACACTTCAGGTGCCATATTTATGGACATACTCTTCACGAGAGGACCGATCACATGTGGATCTGTCTGGGACATGCAAAGGTACGGAAGAGGACTCCATAGCAAGTTTATTTGCAAGGAATAATAATATTAGTATGTGTAGGAAGCCCACATCTGCATAAGAGGTGAAGGTGAAGGCATGCCTTCTTAGTCCCAATGATCACTACCTTCTACAGATGTTCTCCTCCAATGTCTCCAGATACTCCATGATGAATCTCAGATATTATAAGATGTATCAACATGTTTTATGGTGTCATATGACACTAAGGTTATAGTGCTGTGTAAATTATTACCAGAGATATCACTGGTTGATAACACAGTCAGGATTGTGATATACATATATATATATATATATAGTGTCAGGAGAATTTCCTCTTTCCTATGACACTGAGTTTGAAGTGACCCTCCCATACCCTCACTTACTCTACATATTACACAGCCCCCCGTACACAGTAACATTCAGTGAGAGGCAGGAACAGCTTTCAATACAGAAACAAGGGAAAGAGTGAAAAAATGCAGGATGTTACAGAAAGGATCCAACATTTGTTAATAAAGTATATTACAAAATATATTTCTGACACAATAACCAAAGGTTTAGCGAAGCTTAAGTAACCTTAAAATGAGTAGTACATGCTGCTGTGTCTCTGTATGGCACAATGGCTAGGTTCACACTAGCATTTGGTTCTCTTGCATTCGGAGATGTGAACCTAGCCTGAGCCACAGTTTGCTATTTTTCATCAGGGTATTTGTATGACACCATGTAACTGGAGGCTGCAGATATTGTGTGTACTATTAATGTGGAGACTGTTTCAGACTATTTGTTTGGTTACTTTATAAGCCATTTATCAGGATACCGTATGGGGCTTTTTATTTCTTCATTGTATCTGGGCAGAGAACATTATGACCCTATTTACCAAGGCGATTACTGAAGTACTGAAGAACACCCCCAAGTTTGGTAGCTGACCTTTGTGCTTTTATTACCTATCCACTATTTACCTTGGCCGCCCTCCACTGTACCCACACTAAGTCATTTTCGTGTTTTCTATATACAATTGCCCAGATTGTGCGCATGATGTGTGGTCTTGATGCAGTCCATGATTTTCTTTACCTTGCAGGAATTGCCGGGCACTGTTTCCTAACATGTACTATCCACCAATATTTCCATTGTATTTTACCCATTGTTTTATTAATGAATACATATTTGTACAATGCATTTCATATAAACATAACTATATCTTACATCTTCTCCTTTCTGTCCATCTTCTCCTTTCAATCCGGGTTCTCCCTAATAAGTGAAATATTGGCTTGTCATAAATGTGTTTAATCGTAACAACATGCAATAAAATCAGATATTATATAAACAGGATAATAAATATTCATTATTCCCATTTACTGTATATACCTTCAACACATTCTGCAGAACTCTGCCATTTACCCCTATTAATGACCAGGAACAAGAACAAGTTGGAAAAGTTGTACATTTTTTTTCCTTGCTTATTTGTTCAAATAGTTTTGTATCTTTTGTATGCACAGGGTCGTACTTTTATGTCATTTTTAATGTTACTTTTTATGATATCATTGAAAATTTTAAAAGAAGCACAAATACTTGTTTTTCACTTCTTAAAACATTTCTTAATATCAAAATGTGCCCAATAATAACATTTTATTCTACTTTTAAATTGAGTCCCATTTCAATAACAGTTATTTGTAAGGTTTTAGGTCATTAGAAAGTAAGCTAGAAGCTAGACTAGCAGGGGTATTGTGTTTTCTAATTTATTTTTCTATTCTTTCATTTTACTTATTTTACTGTAGCATTACAACTGGTTATTCCCCTGTAACTAGGGCTGACATAGCATTCCCATTTATGAAGAGCAGCCTTCTAATATATGCTAAAAAGCTGACCTTTGTCTACTAAAACTAAGCAGCTCCTGTACCTATGTGATTGCTGGGACTAAAGCACCAAACTCCACGGCTGATTCCTGGACGGTATTCACACTGATAATTTAGTGCAATACTGTGCATAGAGTGAATATAAGGCAGAGGCTGTAATAGATAGTCTCTCCCTTCTCTATGGGAAGACTGTCTCTAATAGCCTGCTCTCTGCTTCAATACAACTGCAGACTCTGCAAGACAAGAAATGTCCTTGGAGAGTCATATGCGGATCAGCCAGAAGTTTTAGGCTAGGCTACACAGCGACCTTGAGTCCGTCCTTGCAACTCCTTCACTAATGTAAATGAATGGAGTTGCACTGTGATCCTGAGGGTGCTGTGACTGTGTCATCTAGTTGGAAAAAGATCAAGCACTGCTGGATGTTTTTGTGACTAGAAATTGTAATTGCAGAAACCTTGAAATCGCAATGCGACTCCATTCACTTACATTAGATGACACAGTGACTTTTTGTAGCACAACACGATTGTGCCTGTAGCTGTAGCCTAAATGTGTTTGGAAGCCCACAAGCTTTTCAATTCAGTTTTAGGGCCCCTTCACACTACTGATACGCTGCCTGATTCTGAACTTTAAAACACGGTCAGAATCAGCACGTATAAAGGACATCCCATTCATTTCAATGGGGAGCCGGCATACGAACGCTCCCCATCGAAATGAATGGGCTGCTTTTTACTCTGCGAGCGCTCCCATTGAAGTGAATGGGAAGTGCTCGCGTGCACGGCTCGGACTGAGCCGAGCGCCGGGCCCCTTCACACAGCAAGCCGTACACGTGAGCGCTTCCCATTCACTTCAATGGGAGCGCTCGTAGAGTAAAAAGCAGCCCATTCATTTCAATGGGGAGCGTTCGTATGCCGGCTCCCCATTGAAATGAATGGGATGTCCTTTATACGCGCTGATTCTGACCGTGTTTTAACGTTCAGAATCAGGCAGCGTATCAGTAGTGTGAAGGGGCCCTTAGGGTCAGTGCACATGGAGTTTTTTGACGCTGAATCTGCCTCAAAACCAGCCTCCAAAAAAAGTCTCCCAATAGAACTCTATTGGGAAGTTTTTTTTGGAGGTTGATTTTGAGGCGGATTCAGCGTCAAAATCAGTGCCAAAAAACTCTGTATGCACTGACCCTAAAAGCAAGACAGTTCATGCACAGTATATATGAGAATTGAAAAGGATTTCATGGTATCTTATAGGCATTGTGTGTACACTATTAGCAAGTCTCACATAGTATCAGTGAGTCTGCTATTTTAAACCCCATGCTTAAAAATATTAGCAGGAATTTATTAATAGCTTTAGTGTTAATTCTATAGCAAGTCTATACTGGGCTACAGATGGGTCCTTTGTGTCCATTTCCTATTTCCCATTTTGTCAACCATGGATCAGGTTTCTTCCAAACTATAATATCTGTACAATTTCATATGATAGATTTCATGTAGTGTTATGGAACAGATCTGAAGGCCTACAAAATCAGAAATGGCAAATACATATAAAGGACAGATGGTATTCTCATTTTATTTTTAATCAATTCCTGGTTTTGCTAACAAATACTGAATGAATAAGAGTGTATTTCCCCTTAGATTGGCTTACTTTGCTCCAGTCTTAATAAATATGAAGCAATGCCGTTTATTGACATACAGTATATACTATAAAATCTAAGGCAGAGTCTGTCACTAGAAGCCAGCTTATCAACCCAAATCTGCAGAAAGAAAGATTAGGTTGTATATTTACAAGCTCAATGATTTCTCAGTAATGGAGTTACTGATTCACAACACTGTTTGATTCAGTTAACCTTAATGTACGTATATGTGGGGATAGGTTGATATGCTGGGTTCTTGTAACAGATTCCATTAAAAACGCCGTCTTTTATGCATTAACATATCTTCTAGATATAATTTAACTCTTGTCCTTCATGTTGGATGTATCATTACCTTCTAACCTAATAATGCATGGGAAGCGCTGACGTGCCTAAATATCCTGAGCAAAGTACCTGGCTTTTAATTCTGATAGTGATTGTGTATTAGATTTTAGGAATTACGACAGATGCCACAACAGATTACATTTAAGCTATAGAAATTGTATAATCTACAAAATTTACAGGGCATTTCATACTTACAGGAGGACCTCTCAGTCCTTGCTCTCCCTGTAGACCTGGTTGGCCCTAAAGTGAAGGATAAACAAAGACAATAAAGTGTAAACTCAATTTTTACCTTATAGTTCCATTTTCATTTATCCGTCCGTTCATTCGTTCATTCATTCATTCATTCATTCATGCATTCTAATAAAATGCAAAGGAAACAGAAAACTGGATACAAAAGCAATGCACTTACTTTTTCTCCTTGGTCACCTTTTTGACCCTTTATTCCTGGTTGACCAGGATATCCTGTTTTACCCTGCAAAATGCAGTTTACATAGATGAAAATTTGTCAACAAACAATTACATCAATTTGTTCAAGAACTGCCAAACTGACCACCATCTCGACTACCCAACATAGTAAATTTTACTATCTATTTTTTATCAAAATTTCAGTGACTTCACCCAGATTTGTGTTAGGAGTTACACATTGCATCAATAAATTTTACAGTATTTTAAAATGGTTTGCCCTAAATTAAAAACTCAACAAAGAGCAAAATACATGAATAAATCAATGCTGAAATGGGCATATTACTTAAAGGGGTTTTCTGGGCTAAACATATTATTTTCAAGATAGGTTGTCAATATCAGATCGTGAAGGTCTGACACACAGAAACACCAGAATTAGCTGTTCTCAGCAACTGGTACACAGAGAATGGGGTAGGAAGCAGACACCTATGTTCTCTGTGTAGTGGTCAGACAAGGTTACTATAGACCAGCCCCCATTCATAGGGACCTAATCTGCAGTGACTTAGTCCCGCTACTACACAGAGAACAGTGATGTCTGCTTCCTGTTCCATTCTCAGTGTATTTGATGCTGAGAACATCTAAGGGCTCGTTCACATCTGCGCCCGGTCTCCGTTATGCAGGTTTCCGTTTCCTGCAGAAAACAGAGCAGGAGACGGAAACCTGCAGGACTCTTTCTCACCCATTCATTTGAATGGGTGAGAAAGATGTCCGGCCGTGAGCACCGGTGAGCGTTTTATGCTCTCCGCCGTGAAACCGGGTTTTTTAATCCGGACACAGAGTCGGACATGCAGTACTCTGTGTCCGGATTTTAAAAAAACGGTTTCGCGGCAGAGAGCATAAAACGCTCACCGCTGCTCACGGCCAGACCCTGTCTGTGGTTTCCGTCTTCTTGCATGCAGAAGACGGAAACCATAGAACGGAGTGCCGAACGCAGGTGTGAACCTAGCGTAATCTTGGGGCTCTGAGTGTCACACTCCCACAGAATTAATATCAGTGACCGGGACAACACGGTGGCTCAGTGGTTAGCACTGCAGCCTTCTAGTTCTGGAGGCCTGGGTTCGAATCCTGCTAGAAAAAACATCTGCAAGGAGTTTGTATGTTCACGCTGTGTTTGTGTGGATTTCATCCCATTCTACAAAAGACATACTGATAGGAAAAAAAATGTACATTGTGATCCCTATATGAGGCTCGCAATCTACATTAAAAAGAAAAAGAATTAACATCAGTGACCCATCTTTATAATAGGTCTCCAATACCTATAACCCCCCCAAAAAAACCTTTAAGTCAAAGATCCATGTCTTCTCCATAGTAGCTACTATACAATATTGTCATCTATCTGCAACATATTATATTTTTGTGCCACTCTACCACAACATTCCGGGGCGGATTCTCTATGTCAAATGTCATTATCAGTTCAGATGAACCATGGCAGCTTCGAGGAAATGTAGCCATCACAAAGAACAAAAATGACTGGCTGAATAGGCCCTTATAAGAATAAGGCCAGGGCCCCACGAACTGGAAATGCCGCAATATGCCTGCAGCAGAGATGCTATGGGAAACATCGCGGCGATGTACAGTGCAGGCAAAGTGGATAGGATTCATGCGAATCCCATCCCCATTTTGCAGAAAAGATCGCAGCGTGTCCACGCTGCGATTTGCAAAGCCGTTACAGCATGTCAATTATATCTACGGAAACGCCAGTGGGTTTACCATAGATATAATTGTAACAGAAAGTCTGCGGAGGAAAACTCTGTGAAATTTCTCTTAAAAGTGTTACGAAAAGAACCGCAATGCGTTCACGCAGCAACGCTTTAGTGCTGCGGATATGGCCCGTGGGGCACTAGCCTGAAGAAGTTAAGCTCCTACATCACATTTACCAGCGCCACAAACAATTCAGCGATTTTATAATTGTTTTTCTCACCTGTTGTCCTGGAATGCCCATTGGTCCAGCAAGTCCTCTAGGCCCTGAAAAACCAAAATAAGATCAATTACGAAGTGTCATGCCTCATATTTTGATTTACATATCATAGACTTGTACTTAGATAGCATGCAAATAGTTAAGAGCCTTAGAACTACAAAATAAAATTGTTAAAAAAGTCTAGGAATCTGGAAAA
Source organism: Leptodactylus fuscus (assembly GCF_031893055.1). NCBI lineage: Eukaryota > Metazoa > Chordata > Amphibia > Anura > Leptodactylidae > Leptodactylus > Leptodactylus fuscus. Next base: position 68,858,772 of record NC_134266.1, read on the forward strand.
ACTCTTCTTTCTTTATTCTGAAAAACAAATTAATTGGTACAATATGGGTATTTCAAACATAAAAATCCAGAGATATCTAAGCATTTCAGAATAATTACTCTCTTCATTTAGGGAATATGTTGTTGCCCTGAGTTGAAGGAAGTAATGGGGAGAGGAGACGTGAGAGAAAGAGAAACCCAAAGATGAAAAAAATTCATTTAATTGATATTTCTGTAAAAAAGGTGTAATATTTTATCATGGCAATGTAAAAGCAATGTGAAGGTTTTATGGCAGCAAATATTTATCATTGATTTTATCAGCAATATTTTGATGTCTTTCCATGTATATATATTGTGAGCCCTATATAGGCATCATAGTGTACATTTTGTTTTTCCTATCAGTATGTTTTTGTAGAATGGGAGGAAATCCACGCAAACACAGGGAGAACATACCAACTCCTTTCAGATGTTGTTCCTGGCAGGATTCGAACTCCGGCCTCCAACTCTGCAAGGCTGCAGTGCTAACCACTGAGCCACCATGTTGCCTCTTTCAAAATGTATATTTAACAAACACAGATGTAATAAGAACAGCAATCACTCAAACAATTTACCAGGAGGGCCAGTGGGCCCTGGAGGGCCACGAGGTCCTGGAAGTCCAGACATTATTGTATCTGTTATAGTGGATAACAAATGTGACTCTCCATCTGTGAGACAAAATATAATATAGGTAAGAAATATAAATCTAAGTTCATAAAACTCAATATATAATGTAGACTGACAGATTTCACATTTGAAAAGCTTTGTAGTAACAAATACTCACTTTCTTTCTCTGAATTAGGCTGTAAAGAGTACAACACACCCTCTGGTAAAGAGATGGGAGCACCTGGTGGTCCAGGTGGCCCTGGGGGACCTGGTGGTCCAGGAATTCCAGTTTCTCCTTTTGGCCCTTGAGGTCCTGTAGGTCCTAACATAAATTAAAAATATGTATTGATCACTTTTGATTAAATCTTTTTGTGAGGTAAAACAATTAAAAATGGTGATTCAACTATTTAGATGTTTAGTTCGTCATTTCCCTTATGGGTTAGCTGTTTTTATATTTTAATAGCATGGGTATTTTTGGACATGGGGCTTGAACCTGCGATCATAAGATTGCTTGTTCCAGAGACTGCAATACTACTGTATTGCACTACTGTACTACTCTATTGCTGGCTGTAGTAGAGTCCCTATCTTAGCATTGAGCTCTGCCACAGGCAGGTCTCAATAGTAATGTTGGTATGGCAAGCTTGGGAGCCTTCAGAAGGCTCATGGCTGCCATAGCCATGAACAGCTACAGCTATTTTGTTATGAAGGAGCCATTTGTTATATAAAAATGTAACTATAAAAAACCCTGATTTCTCTGATCCCAGACACTACAGGCAGGTTAGTGTTGTGTAAAACAGTGGAGACTTGTGGCTATGGTACCCGCTCAGCTTCAGAACAGGCACCATATTTAAACAGCATATTTCCAATGTAGGTTGCCTATGGGATAGTCGCTAAAGGGTTAATCATTGTCATTTAAATTTTATGTCACTTCTTATATCCCTAAGTGAATTGAGAAAAATAAGGTGAGTTTACATTGTTCATTGGTAGAAAGATTGTTATCCACCACATGGGAAAACTTAAGGGAAGTTTCCGAGTAGTCAGAATGCCCTTCAAAGCAGGAAAAAAAAATCTCAATTGTAGCTGTGTAAGATCCTTGGTAGTGAGTTTTCCCAGCAGTGGGGAACAAGTAATTTAGATCTCTATATTACTAGAATAGAGCTCTGACTTATTTACACAGTAAAATTACAGGTACAAGCAGTGGCGTAACTGCCGGGGTAGCAGGGGTAGCAGCTGCCACAGGACATTAGGGGCCACGCGACAGCCGCTACTGCTGATGTGTTTTTGTTTTTTTTTTCTTAATAGGCCATTACTGGCTGGAGTTACTCCAGCCGGTAACGGGCCTTATTTTCATACCGATCCTGGCAGCGGCCGGAATCGGTAAGTGATGCCACGGGCCCCACAAACACTATTACTATACTCAGGGGTCTTTTTAGACCCCGAGTATAATGATCGGAGGCCCAGGAAAGGTAATAGAATACTTACCTCTCTGGGCACTAGGCAGGCTTCGGGCCTACGTCTGTGACGTTCCCGATGTCACATGACCGGGGCCTGCATCCCGGGTCATGTAACATCCCGGACGTCATTGAAGATGGCCGACACCACCCAGGAGTGCAGCGGAGCCAGTGATAGGTAAGTAACAGTGTTTTTTATGTTGGTATCCCCTCTCGGTCTCCGATTATTATACTCTTGGGTCTGAAAAGACCCCAGAGTATAGTTATTATTCATAGGTGCCCACAGTGGGGCAATAATACTATATGCAAGGGCCACTATGGGTCAGTATACAGTGTGCAGGGGGCCACTATAGGGTGTAATACTGTGTGTGTAGGGGCACTAGGGGAAATAAAACTGTGTGCAGGGGCCCCTATGGGACATTATACTGTGTGCAGGGGCCACTATGGTGCATAATACTGTGTGCAGGGGCCACAATGGGGCATAATAGAGCGTGCGGGAATGTGGGGGGAGGGGGTCAGTCGGAGTCTTCGGCGTCAGTCGAGGGGGGGCCATGTCGAAAGTTCGCCACGGGGCCCTGCCATTCCTAGTTACGCCACTGGGTACAAGTTCTTGCACTAAACCGTTACTCTTAACCTATGTAAAAAATAGTGTTGTGCAGAATTTTGCTGTAGGTATGAGATATACAGTACATTTGAACCCTCACCTTAAAAGTTTACCCTTATTTCTTCAATCTGCAAGTACAACAATGAAGCATAGAAAATATTGGTTACCTGGGGGACCAGCAGGACCAACTTCACCAACTTCTCCACGTTCTCCCTTTGACCCAGGTAAACCCACGGGCCCAATAGATCCAGGAGGTCCTGGCATTCCCGGCAATCCTGTATGAAATGCAGCAGACAAAACAACAACATAAAAGGAAAGAAAAAACACCAAACATGCTTAGAATACAGATCTGAGTGAAAGGGGGTGTCCGGGATTCGAAAAAACTAGGCTACAGAGGAGTAAAACATTATATACCCGATATATCCCTATTACTCCAACCTCCATTATTGTTTATTCTTCTGTAGTGGTGACGTGCCGTAAATCCAGTTCATATCTGCATTCACTAGTCTCAGTGCTGATTCTAGCACAAGATTGTTGAGACCAATGATTGTTTGCAGTGGTCATGTGGATGTTCAGCACGTCAGCACTGCAACAAATCCACAAAGGCTGGAGAGATTTTATCAAGTAACTATTGTTTCATCACCACCATCATTATTATTCTTATTACTTTATCATAATTCCTCCTGTAAGATTAATATATTTTTATATACTGTATATATATAATTCCAGAAAACCCCCTTGAATGTTATTTTTTATTAGACTTGAAACCTGATTCTATTACCTCGTGTCTTTTTTTCTTCACTGTTATCTCCTTTGGATCCTGGTGGTAAAAATGGTAAAAGTGCACAATTACTTTTAATGCAAATGTAAGAATAGACTGTCTGCCAATAAGTATTTGGACACCCATGCAAAAGAAGATATCTGCGGTCGTGATGTACGTCATTAAATAGGAAACAGCATTGGCATTAGTCGCATTCAAGATGCCACAAAGTGCAGAGTTTTCCAATTATGAGAAAGGGGTAATTGTGGGGTACCACAGAAATGGTCGATCCTTAAGGGACATAGCAAGCAAACTGAAGTACCCAAAATTGACAGTGGCCTATGTGAATATGAAGTGGAAGGTGAACGGTGATAGTCGGAATGTGCCCAGAGTCGGCAGACCCCCGAAACTGGGAGATAGAGATCGACTAGTACTGGCCAGAGAAACCGCACCCAACCGATGGCTCACATACACCAGGAGTTTCACCAGGCATCCAGGAGTATTGTGTCGCTCAATACCATCCGTAAGGAAGCATCTGCTGGGTTGAATATGAATAAATGTTGTTTTTCTATTCTACCACAAGTGTCCAAATACATATTGTTAGACAGAGCATGATGCCGCTGGTTGATACAAAATTGTTTCTGATGGAAATGACCCAACACACTGGCAAAGCAGTTTGGCAGTAGAGTTACTGTTCTCCGTTTTTGCTGTTAAATCTTTACAGTGAATTTCTGAAATCAGTGACTAGATACGTCATCCTATTTCTATCCAAGCAAGCGGCCTGTAGTGTCTTATGTGTATAGAAGAAAGCAACACATTTTTAGAGTTAAGGGATTATTCGCATATTAGCAAATTGCTGCTGAGGTCCATCACTAGGGCCAGACTTATTAAAACAGCCAAGCAGTGTTGCTCTACGCTGTTTCTGTAACTCCCATAGAGGTGAATGGGGGTGATAGACACAGCACCATTTTGGTATTTGAGGAGTTTTGGAAATAGCAATTTACCAAGATGGCAATAACCCTATAAAACACACACACACATTTCTGACATCTCTTATAACAGTCTTATTCCCACCTAGTGTAGATTTGATTGACTTCCGGAATATGCTTCCTGGGCTGAGTAGAGGGATGGCGTCTGGCAAGTAGTCCTCATTCCACACTGCTGTGCTTCTTGTGATGGGCAGGTCATTTTCTGATGATTTCTCTGCTGCTTGTAGTGTGATAATCTTGTAAAGATAAAAAATAAAAGTGTTATTATATTCTAATAATGTATTGCAATATAATCCTTATAAATGCAGCACAATTACTATAATTGATAGGGGCCTAATGGTAGTAAAGTGCTGCATCTGCTTTCAGTGAGTTGGGCTTTTCTGAGTAGCAAGTTGGGTTGGGATGGTCTAGAGATATGCCATAACTTTTTAAGATAGATATGACCATTTAATAAAACTAAAAGCAAAGAGACCAATGTACATTCCCTTTATTTCACAGCAATCCCATTAAATAGAGTTGGAAAATAAAAAATCAGCCCAGGTCAAAGGATGCTCATATGTATCACCATGTGCTGTATATGTGCTGTGTAGGGCAAAGGATTCCCATATGTATCACCATGTGCTGTATATTTTAGATAGTAATACTTTTCCTACTGAGAGAGGACATGTACATAGTTTGACATTTGTAGTGGCAGTGTATTTGTATGATGTATAACATATAGTGGTGCCAGCTTATTATGTCTGTAACCTCGTTATTGTTATAATTTATTAAACCCTTCCGGAACAGCCATTTTTTAATTTTTGTTATTTACTCCCCATCTTTAATCTTTGACTCATCATCATCATCACCAGTCTCCTCACAATATAGAGGCCCACAGGGCCCGGTGCTATTCCCAATGCGCTTCCAATAGGCAAATGAAACCAGAGTCATGACCTGGCCTATCACTGCTATGTAGACGATACTCAACTATATACAGTACAGACCAAAAGTTTGGACACACCTTCTCCTTCAAAGAGTTTTCTGTATTTTCATGACTCTGAAAATTGTAGATTCACACTGAAGGCATCAAAACTATAAATTAACACATGTGGAATATATACTTAACAAAAAAGTGTGAAACAACTGAAAATATGTCTTATAGTCTAGGTTCTTCAAAGTAGCCACCTTTTGCTTTGATTACTGCTTTGCACACTCTTGGCATTCTCTTGGTGAGCTTCAAGAGGTAGTCACCGGAAATGTTTTCACTTCACAGGTGTGCCCTGTCAGGTTTAATAAGTGGGATTTCTTGCCTTATAAATGGGGTTGGAACCATCAGTTGTGTTGTGCAGAAGTCAAGTTGATACCCAACTGATAGTCCTACGGAATAGACTGTTAGAATTTGTATTATGGCAAGAAAAAAGCAGCTAAGTAAAAAAAAAAACAAGTGGCCATTATTGTTAGGAGTATTTTGTGTCGTGGGTATTGGTGCACACCTTCTGACTTGCTCGCACGCACTGTTGGTAGGCAGCTTGATTTCCTGGTTCATTAGTCTGTCCTCCCATTTGCACCTGGGAGGAGTGGTCTCTACTCTGTATATAAACCCATGCCTCCCATGGTTCTGTGCTGAGTGTCGCTTTTACAGAGCTAGGCCTTAGCAGGAGGAGTAGGTGGTTATCTTTGATAGAGGAAGTTCCGTGGTTGGTTTTTGGGAGGTTTTGGGTGAACAAGTTGGTTTGTGTGTTTTCCCTTCTGTGTTCACCAATCCTCCCTCCGTGTATAATTGACTGTGTGAGTGAATTGCCTTATCCTTTGATTTCTACTCAGTTTCCCTGTGTTTGTTTCCTAGTGTACGGTTCCTTCCCATATTGGTTTGGGGAATTCCTTTCCTACATGTTTCCTGTGTGCTGCTTGTGTTGTTAGTCAGCGCACACCCTTGTCAGTCCCTGTCAGTAGCAGCTTCACTTGTTCGTTAGGGGTGACCCCCTTTAGTCTCCAGTCCCTAGAGATCTTATAGGGCATTCCTTCTCCCACTTCCCTCTAGGCCTACGGTGTCAGTGAGAGAGGAGCTGTCGGGGTCAGGTTTAGCCTGAGAACAGCCGACCTACACCCGTGAGGCAGGGACCGGGTTAGCTAGTGGGAGTAGTGCAGGGCGAGATTCCCTACTGCAATCCCTTAGCCCCGTTGCAGCTACCTGGACTGACATAACAGTACACTCAGCCGGTAAAAAAAAAAAAAAAAAAAAAAGGTTCGTTTGCATTATGACGGACCTGAAACAGTTGTACCAGGCGGTGCAGCAGATCTCCACTGAGATGGAGGGGATCAAGCTACGAATGGATGCCATCCAAGCTTCTGGCGTATCTCAAGTACAGCAGTTGGCTCAACACACAGCCTCTCAGGTGGAGGGCATACAGAGGCAGGTGAGTAGCGCCCCTGTGGGTCGGCCTCTGGAGCCAAAAGTCAGCTTACCTGAACCCTTCCGAGGTAAGAGGTCAGATTTTTTCCGATTTCAAAAGGACTGTCTTTTGTATTTCCGGCTACGGCCGTTTTCCTCCGGTTCTGAGGTACAGAGAGTTGGGATTATTATTACTTTATTGAGAGATGATCCCCTCATCTGGGCACATTCGTTACCAGCCGACTCAGCTTGCTTACTAACTGTAGAGGCGTTTTTCTCCACAATGGGGTTACTGTATGACGACCCAGACAGGGTACGCACGGCTGAGTATAACCTACGACGTGTGGTGCAAGGGGATCACGCTATAGAGAAATATTGCACAGAGTTTCGTAGGTGGGCAGCAGAAGTACACTGGAATGACCCCGCTCTACTTAGTCAGTTTGAGACAGGGCTCTCGGACCAGGTTAAAGATCATCTAGTTTCTCACCCTGTTCCTGGAGATCTAGATGAGGCCATGCAGCTGGCAATTAGAGTTGGACGGCGCCTCCGGGAGCGTGGAGACAAGAGTCCTGGGGGGGTTAGCCCTCCTCAATTCTCTGTTTTTGGAGAGGACCCGGGGGACCAACCCATGCAGATTGGGGCCACTGTGCGAAGTGCTAGACCCAAGAGTGAAGGGTCCCGCACAGTACGCTGTTTTGTGTGTGGAGGAATGGGACATTTAGCAAGGGTATGCCCCTCCAGAGAATGGTTCGCCAAGGAGGGTAATAACCCCAGGTCTATTGAGAGTAAGGGGAGAAAACCAACTAAGGAGGGAGGTGTGCATATTTCCTGTACTCAGACTGCCGGGTTGACCCTTGATGGATGGGTAAATGGGCAGAAGTGCCGGATTTTGGTTGATTGTGGTTCGGCAGTCAACCTTATTGACTCAGAGTTTTGCGAGCAACTAAGGGTGAGTCCTTTGGTCTTGAAGTCTCAGATACCGGTGTGGGCTATTGATAAGACCCCTCTACAGCAATCTGTCATCTCCAAACAGGTGGAGGGTCTGGAGTTTATTGTGGGTGGCCACAGGGAAGAGATTGACTTGTTCTTGTTGTCTAAATTACCAGCACAAGTAGTGTTGGGGTGGCCCTGGCTGAAGCAGCATAACCCTATTATCAACTGGGAGACCGAGACAGTAGTTTCTTGGGGGCAGGGGTGTAATGGTCGATGTCTGCCCATATCCGTGATGTCTTTGTCTATAGATAATTTGCCTCAAGAAATATGTGAGTTCAGGGAGGTCTTTGAGGAAAGGGCAGCCAAGACATTACCACCACATCGCACCTATGATTGCTCGATTAAATTTATACCAAATGCTGTGCTACCCAAGACAAGGTTGTACAATCTCACTATTCCGGAGAGGGAGGCGCTCAAAGAGTATATTGAGGGGAGTCTAGAGGTGGGGCATATTCGCCCATCTAAGTCCCCAGTAGCAGTGGGGTTTTTCTTTGTAAAGAAGAAAGATGGAGGGTTGCGCCCTTGTTTGGATTTTAGGGAGATTAATAAAATCACGGTGCGGAATCCCTATCCCATCCCGTTGATCTCGGATCTTTTCAGCCAGATTACGGGAGCTCGCTGGTTTAGTAAAATAGATTTACGTGGGGCGTATAACTTGCTGAGAATCAAGAAGGGGGATGAGTGGAAAACAGCGTTTAACACACCCCTAGGACACTTTGAGAATCTGGTGATGCCTTTCGGTCTAACCAATGCGCCCGCGTTTTTTCAGAATTTTATTAATGATGTACTAAGTGCCGTCATAGGGAGGGGGGTTGTGGTCTATCTGGACGATATACTCATTTACACCCCGGATTTGGAGACTCATTGGGAGAGAGTGAGAGAGGTTTTAAATCTCCTGAGGGTTAACCAATTAAGTGCTAAGCTGGAGAAATGTGTGTTCGCGGTCAATAAATTATGTTTCCTTGGCTATATCCTATCGGACAAGGGGTTCGAGATGGATCCTGAGAAGGTCAGGGCAGTCTTGGAGTGGCCGCGACCTGAGAACCTAAAGGCGGTCCAACGGTTCTTGGGATTCTCCAACTATTATCGCCAGTTTATTAAGGGATTTTCTGAGGTTGTGAAACCCATCTCGGACTTGACTAAGAAGGGGGCTGACTGTGCTAAGTGGTCGCCAGAGGCGCTAGCCGCGTTTGAAGAATTGAAGAAGCGATTCTCCTCCGCTCCCATTTTGAGACAGCCGGATGAGAGGTTGGCCTTCCGAGTGGAGGTGGATGCCTCCTCGGTGGGGGTGGGTGCAGTACTTTCTCAGGAGTTCGAGGAGGGTACGCATCCCTGTGCCTTCTTTTCTAAGAAATTCTCTGCCTCTGAACGGAATTATGACATCGGAGATAGAGAACTACTGGCAATAAAACTAGCGTTCGAACATTGGCGTCATTTCCTGGAGGGGGCCAGAAGGCCAGTCCAGGTATTTACCGATCACAAGAATTTGGTTTATCTTGGGTCGGCGAAGAGATTAAATGCACGGCAGGCCAGATGGGCTCTATTTTTTGCGCGGTTCCATTTTACCGTGACTTATGTGCCGGGTTCAAAGAATGTTAAGGCTGATGCTTTATCCCGGTATATGTCGACTGAGGAGGAACGAGAGGCGCCGGCCACTATTCTTGGGGATGGAGTGGTGGTAGCAGTATTGGGCACGAAATTGGAGAAAGCCTTGATCGAAGCGCAACACGCTGCACCTTCCAAGATACCTAGAAACAAGCTGTTTGTCCCAACTACTCTCCGACAAAGTCTACTGAGGGAGTGTCACGAGTCGGTTCTTGCTGGTCACCCGGGGGTTTCAGAGACCATGAGATTGGTGTCTAGGAATTTTTGGTGGCCAGGGTGGAGTAAGGATGTCTTGCAGTTTGTTCAAAATTGTTCGGTCTGTGCAAGAGCCAAGGCGTCGCATACCCGTCCCCACGGTCTTCTACATCCGTTAGAACCTCCTAAGGCACCTTGGACTCATCTGTCTATGGATTTCATCACGGGCCTTCCAGTGTCTAAGGGTTTCACGGTCATTTGGGTAGTCGTTGACCGCTTCACGAAAATGTGCCATTTGATCCCGTTTTCCAGGCTGCCATGTGCCAAGACACTATCAGGGTCATTTATTAAAGAAATTGTAAGGTTGCATGGTCTTCCTGAGGAGATCGTTTCGGACAGGGGTCCGCAATTTGTGGCTAAATTCTGGCGGGCTTTTTGCAGCAGGTTGGGAGTTACACTGTCGTTTTCCTCCGGGTTTCACCCGGAGTCTAACGGGCAAACAGAGAGGAAGAATCAGGATGTGGAACAGTTTTTGAGGTGTTTTGTTCGAGAGAATCAGAATAATTGGGCTGACTTTCTTCCCCTGGCAGAATTTTCCTTAAACAACCATGATTCCAACGCCACAGGTACCACACCTTTTTTTTGCTCCGGTGGTAGACATCCTGTTTTCGGAGTATTTTCTTCCATTTCGTCCCCAGTTCCGGAGGAGGAGCTATTTTCTAAAAAGCTGCAAGGGGTATGGTCCCGTATCCGAGAGAATCTGGTGCGGGCGTCGCACCAGGCTAAGGTCCAGGCGGATAGGAAGAGAGGGGAGTTGCAGTTCTTCCCTGGTGAGATGGTTTGGTTGTCCACCAAGAATATCAGGTTGAAGGTTCCTAGCAAGAAGCTGAGTCCCAGGTTTGTGGGTCCTTTTAAGATCATCAAGATGGTAAATGAAGTGGCGGCGCAGCTGCAACTACCTAAAAGGTGGAAGATAAACCGGGTGTTTCATGTCTCCTTGTTAAAGAAGGCCAAGAAGGGAACGTCTCCAGTTAAAGTTCCACCAGTTTCTGAGTCCGGGGAGTATGAGATATCCCGAGTTCTGGATAGCAAATATGTTCGGGGGAAGCTACGGTATCTGGTGGCATGGAAGGGATACGGTCCTGAAGATAATTCTTGGGTTCTGGAGTCGGATATGTCAGCCCCCAGACTCGTGGAGAAATTCCACAAGGAGTTCCCGAAGAAGGATGCTCCTAGAGAATCCGGAGTCTTCTCCTTGAGGGGAGGATCCTGTTAGGAGTATTTTGTGTCGTGGGTATTGGTGCACACCTTCTGACTTGCTCGCACGCACTGTTGGTAGGCAGCTTGATTTCCTGGTTCATTAGTCTGTCCTCCCATTTGCACCTGGGAGGAGTGGTCTCTACTCTGTATATAAACCCATGCCTCCCATGGTTCTGTGCTGAGTGTCGCTTTTACAGAGCTAGGCCTTAGCAGGAGGAGTAGGTGGTTATCTTTGATAGAGGAAGTTCCGTGGTTGGTTTTTGGGAGGTTTTGGGTGAACAAGTTGGTTTGTGTGTTTTCCCTTCTGTGTTCACCAATCCTCCCTCCGTGTATAATTGACTGTGTGAGTGAATTGCCTTATCCTTTGATTTCTACTCAGTTTCCCTGTGTTTGTTTCCTAGTGTACGGTTCCTTCCCATATTGGTTTGGGGAATTCCTTTCCTACATGTTTCCTGTGTGCTGCTTGTGTTGTTAGTCAGCGCACACCCTTGTCAGTCCCTGTCAGTAGCAGCTTCACTTGTTCGTTAGGGGTGACCCCCTTTAGTCTCCAGTCCCTAGAGATCTTATAGGGCATTCCTTCTCCCACTTCCCTCTAGGCCTACGGTGTCAGTGAGAGAGGAGCTGTCGGGGTCAGGTTTAGCCTGAGAACAGCCGACCTACACCCGTGAGGCAGGGACCGGGTTAGCTAGTGGGAGTAGTGCAGGGCGAGATTCCCTACTGCAATCCCTTAGCCCCGTTGCAGCTACCTGGACTGACATAACAATTATTACTTTAAGAAATGAAGGTCAGTCAGTCAGAAAAATTGGGAAAACTTTGAAAGTGTCCTCAAGTGCAGCTGCAAAAACCATCAAGCGCTACAAAGAAACTGGCTCACATGAGGACTGCCCCAGGAAAGGAAGACCAAGAGACACCTCTGCTGCGGAGGATAAGTTCATCTGACTCACCAGCCTCAGAAATCACAGGGTAACAGCAGCTCAGATTAGTGACCAGGTCAATGCCACACAGAGATCTAGCAGCAGACACATCCCTACAACAACTAAGAGGAGACTTCATGGTAAAATAGCTGCTAGAAAACCACTGATAAGGCCAGGAAATAAGCAGAAGAGACTTATTTGGGCTAAAGAACACAAGGAATGGACATTAGACCAGTGGAAATCTGTGCTTTGGTCTGATGAGTCCAAATTTGAGATGAGTCTGGTTTGCGTTTAGTTGGACCATCATTTATTTTTCAACAGGACAATGACCCCAAATACACCTCCAGGCTGTTTAAGGGCTATTTTACCAAGAAGGAGAGTGATGGGGTGCTACGCCAGATGACCTGACCTCCACAATCACCAGACCTGAACCCAATCGAGATGGTTTGGGGTGAGCTGGACTGCAGAGTCAAGGCAAAAAGGCCAACAAGTCCTAAGCATCTCCTTCAAGACTGTTGGAAGACCATTTCAGGTGACTACCTCTTGAAGCTCATCAAGAGAATGCCAAGAGTGTGCAAAGCAGTAATCAAACCAAAAGGTGGCTACTTCCAAGAACCTAGAATATAAGACATATTTTCAGTTATTTCATACTTTTTTGTTAAGTATATAATTCCACATGTGTTAATTCATAGTTTTGATGCCTTCAGTGTGAATCTACAATTTTCAAAGTCATGAAAATACAGAAACCTTTTTGAATGAGAAGGTGTGTCCAAACTTTCGGTCTGTACTGCATATCCTTCAAGCCTAGAATCAGTGACCCATTTCCAGCCATAAATTCATGCCTAGATGAGCTACAAGTTTGGATTAACGCCAGCTGAACACAGACAAAAATGAAGTTCTCATGGTTGGAGATCAGCGCTTAAGGGCAAAATGGCATCTTATACATCCACCACCTCTATCCTTAGGAAACACAACCCATCAAAGCTCAGACTATATGTGAAACCTGGTGTAATTATTGATGGAGAACTGTCCATCAAGGTATCCTCCATTATTAAATCTTCATACTTCCACCTGAGAAACATTGCAAAAATCAAACACCTTATTCCAACTGAAGACCTTTCCATGCATGTCCATGCCTTCATAACCTTGCATCTAGACTACTGTAATGCCCTATACGTAGGTCGTCTTGATAAAGGAATCCTTCGTCTCTGGCTACTCCAACATGCTGCAGCAAGGTTAATAACCAAGAAACCCCGACCTGCTCTCCTAACCCCTATCCCCCACTCACTGCACTGGCTGCCTATAAAATGGAGAATAACTTTTAAAGTCTGCTTGATGACCTTCAAATATATTAACAATTTAGGCACTGACTATGTAACATCTCTGCCTGTTCTGGTCTCTGTGCTGCCCTCTGCTCACATGCTGTGGTGCAGGAGGCGTGTGCAGTTTGATAACTTGCTTAGAGTTTTTGGTTGCATTGTCTGAACACTGTCCTATTCCTTCACCTTGTTAATTGATTTTCCACCACACCCGTCTCCTTCACCTTCATTTCCCCCTGCTCCTCTAAGAGTTAAGTTTTGTTTTGTCCTGTGATTGACAGCCTGCCTTCCTATCAACTCCAGGGCGGGTTCTTCCTCCCTATTTATTCTAGGCTCACATTCACTTTGATGCTTGCTATTGCCTTATGTGTGCTGGCTTTTCTCTCGCTGTTATTAGTTGTATTCGGATTCTTGACCTCTGGCTTTCCCTATTGACTACTCTTTTGGATATCGATTTTGACACTGCATTGCTCGACTGTTACTGACCCCTGGCTAGCTGATCTCCATTTGTTGTTGTTTGTCTTGTCTGCGTTTTGGGTTTCACGTATATAGGAAGGGATCGTCTCCAAGTTGCCGCCTATTACATAGAATAGGACTAGGCAAGCAGGTAGGGACAGTGGGGGGCTTCAGCTTAGGGCTCACTGTCGCTTGTGCCCCTTCCCAGGGTTTCCAGCAGCTACTGGGGAATTGCTCCTATTGCAATTCCCTAACAAACTACTTAAAAGAACTTCTGCGGCCCCATAATCCTTGCTGACCTCTCAGATCAGCAGGCACAAATAAACTGTCCATTTCCAGGATCCACCTTAAATGATTTGGAGTCAGAGCCTTCCGCCAGGCAGCCTCTACTTTCTGGAATGCATTACCCAGACTGATCAGAGAGATCTCATCCCTGGATAATTTTAAATCCAAGACTCAATCCACATCTATTCAGTCTGGCATTTGAGGTCAAATAATATGCACACTGTACATAGAATACTGCAAAATAGTTCCATTCCATTTACAAAAATTAATTTAGAAAAAAAATAGAATGGGGTGGACAGGAAAAATCCCCGGCAATTGTGCCATAGTCATATGGGTTTGTTTTTGTATTAATCCCTATGCAGCCAAAATGACATGTTACTTATAGACTGCAGGTTGGTGCGATCATGGCAATACTAATTCTATATAGTTTTTGTAATCTTTTAACAGCTTTACAAAAATCCAAAATTTTGAATAATAAAGAGAAAATTTCTTTGAGTATTCTGACAAACATAACCTATTTAGATTACCCCATATGGGACCATTTAAGGCATCTATTTCGAGGGGCAAATTGTAGTTTTTATTGATACCAATTTCGAGATTGTCTGATATTTTGATCACTTGTTATTACATTTTTTGGGGAGACGAAATGGCGAAAAAAAAGACAGTTCAACCATTTATTTCCTGTTATGGCTTTCACCCGATAAAATAAATATATTCTATTACAGGCTGCCTTCAGTAGGCTCCCAGCTGTTATGGAAATGGATTGCCAGCTCTGGATATGGCTCTGCAGGATAGCACCCGAGGCAGCATTAGAAATATCTTACAAATTTTTTTTTATTACTTATGTATGCAAAACTGCAGCAATCTGGAGACAATGTCCACAATCGGAGTCTTCCCAGATCCTGAGCATTACTTTTCTGGTGCCATATTAAAATCTGACCAAAAGGACTCACCAGTTTTGTGAATATGAGTAATTACAAATTTTGCAAATTTTGCAGAGATTTTTCTTAATCATTGTGACATTTTTTTCTCTTCATTGGTTGTCAGTGTATATGTCCGTGAATACAGGAACTTTCTTTGGTCTGGCACTTAACAAAAACCCAGCCATGATTTCCTTATATATATCCTTGGCTGCAATATCTTCTCATGCATGTTATGTCCCTGGCTGAGAAGCTGTCCTCAATAAGGAATTCATGGCATCACTACAAAATTTTAATTTTAATTACTAATATTTGCAAAAATGTTTAACTTCTAATTGTCTACAATTTAAATATGGTTATGATTATGTGAAAACCCCTTTGCTGTTTTTATACATTCAGCCTCTTACCATTTATTTTAAACAAAATCTAATGCCAATATATTTTCTTCCATATAATAAAGCCTTTGCCTCTAATAAGATTATATACAAATTGCTCCAAATTCTAAACTGAAATCAACATTGTGAGTATAGGATGCTGAAGAAAAGTATCTTGTGACTTGAATTTGGGACACAAAACCAATGGCATGACCTGGCATGTGCACTTATCTCTCAGTAAATCTCAGGGCCTTCTTCAGAACACCGATGGCACAGACAGGGTTACTATAGGCTTACTTGTGACATAAAATCACTGGTCCAAAGGACATGAATATTGTTTAGTCCCCTAAATTCATCTGTCAGGTTCCCTTTAAACTGAATGCCCATGGCAGTTTAGAGTCTAGTATTCACATTCACAAGGACTCCTTTGTTTAGGATAATTATTGCTATTAAAGGGATCCTATCATTGGATACCCTTTTTTTCTCCCTAACACATAGGAATAGCCTTAAGAAAGGCCATTCTTCTCCTACTTTTAGATGTCTTCTCCGTGCCACCGTTCGGTAGAAATCCGGGTTTTCTTCGGTATGCAAATGAGTTCTCTCACAGCACTGGGGGCAGGTCCCAGCCCTCAAACAGCATGGGGGCATCCCCAATGCTGCAAGAGAACTCTCCAGCAACGGCTTCAATTTTTGCATGGAACGCCCTCTCCCTGTGTCTTCTTCCATCCTGGGTTTCAATCTTCTAGGCCTCGGGCAGAGCCGACTGCGCATGCTTGCGGCCACATAAAAACTGGCTGCTTACTCAGTAAGCTGTGTAAGCAGCCACAAGAAAATGGCCGCGTACACAGCTTGCTGAGTAAGCGGCCATTTTCTTGTGGCTGCTGGCAGGCCTAGAAGATTGAAACCCAGGTCGGAAGAAGACAAAGGGAGAGGGCGTTTCAGAAGAAGATAGAGGTGTCACTGGAGGACCCTGTTGTTTGAGCGCTGGGGATCGTCCCCAGTGCTGCGAGATAACTCATTTGCATACCGAAGAAAACCTGGATTTCTACTGAACGACGGCGCGGAGAAGACATCTAAAAGTGGGAGAAGAATAGCCTTTCTTAAGGCTATTCCTACATGTTACTCGAAAAAAAGGGTATCCAAAGATCAGATCCCTTTCATTCAAGGAATGAACATTTATTAATCTATGATAATCATATAGATACATTACTTATCCACAAAGATAAAAAGTGATGTGGTTGTTTGAGGATCACCTGGAATCCATTGGGTTTGGCCATACATATGTCTAAGCTGGATAATGCTTTATTCTAAGATGAAGGTAGGACCAGACTGTGTTTGTACACTTGAGTTATAAGAACAATATGTGTCTGTTCCACCCGGTATGCATCAATATGAAATTTGTAAGAGAGGGGAGTTCTGAAGAATGATAACTGAAGACAATGAACAATCCCTTATGAGTCACGATTATGTAATTGTAACATAAATCCTATTTATATCTAATTTTACTTTCACAAATGCCTCCCATCATATAACCATCTGCATCATGAAAAGCACATGGGGCTGTTTTACAAACACAGCAACCAGCAATTTCTGGGTTGGGATTTTAACAGCCAATCAGATATTAATGTTGCCAGAATAATAGAAGCCAACTAGTGATTCACGAATGGCAACATACTGATATGTCTCTGCTCTTACACTCTGCACTTTACCTGACAACAAACTTGGCAATCATGCCTGCCGGGGTCAGTCTCAGGACCCCCTCCCCTAGAAGACTTGCCAGGCAGCCGATACACCACCACAGAAAGTTATCTGTACACTTCTTTCCTGCACTAAACTATATTAATGCCTTACCACTTTAGTGAAATCGGCTCCCGTCTATGTGAACTATTAGATTACACTTTAATTGGAGTCAATAGAGAACAACACCATCATTAAAGAAAGCAGATCAGGAAGCCAAATCATCGCACTGCGCCTTCGGTAGAAAAGGGGTGATCCACTCTGTCTTCTCTGCTTATTTTAATGTGGAAAACAATTGATAATCTAAATTAAAATTGCAAAGAATAGAAAATGCTGCATTTTATAGATAGCAGATAAGGTTAGCCATTCTCTATAATGTTGTTTCCACAATATATTACTGCTGCAACCAGAATGAAGCTAAAATATTATAAGGGTTTTTAGATTAGGTGACAAATCTATGATCATTGGGTGTCTGACTGAGTTTGAATCCCAGGCTATCACAAGAGTTCCCTGTGTGTACAGAACAGTAGTTTACATGCTGACCACCACTCCATTCACAATTCATGAGATTTGTTGAACAATCTTTGTGAATCCCACAGTGAACAGAGTGGTGGTCACCCATTGCACCATTAACACAAGTAGTGGTTGGCAGACCACACATTTATCACATAGCCTGTGGATAACCTTTGTGTTTAAGAAAAACCGCTTTGAGTTTGTACTAAATCTAACTCTCAACTTTTATAATAATTTTGGGAAAAGCCTGACTGGCAAAAATGATCTGTGATAGTGATCTGGCAGAAATGTCTGGGGATCCTAACATAGCCAGTGTAGCCCAAACCACAGGAACTGCTCACCAAGTACAATGGAGAAGCACGACTTACAATTGTCCATTGTCCTTTATGAGCAGTACCTGGTGTCAGTCCAGTTTTCTGCTTCACAGGGTCACCTTTTTTTTTATCAAGCTGATGCTCTATCTGCGCCCTTGTGTTTTCTATCTTCAGCTATTGATGCTGGTAGGACATCACTGAAATATATACAGTTTTACAATCTCTATATATTAATAAATACTGTCTATAGATCCAGCCATCTCTGACTAGGGGAGGCAGGTGCTATGGTCACATTAAGCAGGTGTGAGACTTAAGTTGAGTTAACTTCTAGAATATGTAGAATACTTTGCTAGTGGCCTCTCTCCATGGTCCCCTAAGTAGTGTATATACAATAATTTACAGCTAACCAGGCCCTGCCACCATTTTTATAGTGTCAGATGTTATGTTTCAATAGACACTTTCAAAACTGGAAGGCTCTTAAGAACGTGAAAGTGTTCAGCTATTTCCTTTCACAACCAACATCCTGAAGGAACGTGCCAAGATAGTCATCCTGAATTTCCAGGTCTATCATAAAACCTGAGTAGCAGCTGTGGAGTCAGTACTGTACCTGTATGTGCTTGTGTGTCTGTACTTGAATAATTGTGTCAACTTACAGTAAGTATAAGCTTATCTTATAAGACAACTTACCGACTTACTCAGCTGTTCACAATTAGGAAAACAATTCTCTAAGGGTGGGTTCACATCTGCGCCCGGTCTCCAAATTGTGGGTTTCCGTCTTTTGCCGACAGGAGACGGAAATCCGGCAGACAGTGTCCGCCCGTGAGCGCCTGTGAGCATTTTGTGTTGAGTTTTTTTTTAACCGGACACAAAGTCCTGCATATACAACTTTGTGTTTGGTTAAAAAAAACCTGGTTTCGCCACGGAGAGCAGAAGACACTCACGGGCGGACACTTTGCAAACCCATTCAAATGAATGGGTTTGAAAAGTGACTGCCGGTTTCCATCTCCTGTCCAGTTTCTCGGGCAGAAGATGGAAACCTGAAAGCGGAGACCGGGGCGCAGATGTGAACCCGCCATAAGCTGGACACAAGCCTTTCCTATTATCAGTTATTGTGAAATGGTGTTTTCTCCAGATTTGTGCCTGCTTCTGTAGAAGTAATCGTACATATGGACACGTTTCTAAGAAATCCTTATCTAGTCACTTTATATAGAGTGTATGGTGTTCTGATCTGAATACTGTGCAAGGTAACAAGGTAAAGCCTTATTTTCCAGTATTAAAGAAAAAACCTTGGAGATGTTCTTTTTAACAAGAATACTAGGAAAATATACAATACGAATACATCATTTGTAAAGGCCTCCACAGAGAGGATAGGGTTACAGGGTCTTTGGACTGTACTTTACCTTGTGCCAGGAACATTATAGAATTAAAAGAATTGTCCATGTGTAAAAAAAATCTGACTTCAGAATAATTAATAACAACATAAATTGTACGGATAGATCCTGTGGACCCCCAACAGCCTGCGTTTACATGGCAGCCGTGATGGAAAACCATATTCCCCATGTGACCACTACAGTCAATGGGGAAGATTTATTGGGCATTGCATGCCAATTTTAGGTGTTCAAAGCATAAAAAGTCACAAATCAGGTTTTTGCACAAAAGAAATATGACTTCTTTTTTTGTGCCAACCAGTTTTCTGAAAAGGGAATATGACGGTGCATCCAGATTTATTTATTTGTGCCAATCTATGCGTCATAAATGAGTTATACCCTCTACCAGGGATGGGATTATGAAGACTGGTGTTAATAACGTCAGTCTTGATAAATCTGTTCCTTTGACTTTATGGGATGTATATGCTGCTGTGGTTATATGCTGATATGGCTTTTATTGGCAGGGACCACAAGAGCAATGTTGCATATGACTTAGGATTGTACTATAACTGCTATAATATTACACAAAGCACTAATAGCTAAAACATTGCTGTATACAGCAATGATCTACTAGTATAGGTGTTTTGTATATAGTACTGTGCAAAAGTAAGAATGGTTTCTAATATAGAAGTGTTAATAGATTATTTTTGTTAATTAACAAGATTAAGCAAAAGTACAAAAGAGAAATCTAAATCAGTATATGTATACTGAATACATTAGACACTTCAGATTTTTTATATCTTGACTCCTGCTTCCCAATACTGTCCTAGACAGATAAAGGTGCTTATTTGTAGCCATATGTAGAAGACCATTAGGACATACAACATCAGCTGCATAACTCTTTGTCGAATTGGCGACCCATAGGAAATACTGTCACAGTTTTTGGTTTACATAAATGATGAAGCCCTCTCATTAAACTGTTACTTGTGTTAATTTGCAGTTTTTTCCATGATGCTAAAAAAAAAAAAAAAAAAAAAAGCAATGTGATGCCTATAAGCGAAGAACTCACCCACCCATAGATTAATATGTAATGGAGTGCCCTGTGTAAATTGAGGGCTGTAAGGTTTTCCACTTATATAATTCACAGCAGTTTGGCTGGTATCTGGAAAATGATAGGGTGTGTTATTTCACTGTTTGGAAATGTTATATAGAAAAAATGCACAGAAATACCAAGTAGGAGTCATTCTGATGTAAATATCCAATTGTGCCCTAACTACATCAATCCTAATCCTTTATAGAATTTTCTGATAATTTTTCTTCAATAAGCATCCATCTTGTCAAGTACACATTGAATGAATAAATCTATAAATCTTCCCCCATAAAATGCATTAATTTCGTTGACTTGCTATAGCCAAGATAAAAATGCATTTGTTGTTCACGTGCACTCAGTGTCATCCATAGGATAGAGGATAAATACCAGAGATGGGCGAAGTAATGGCCTTGACTATTTAAAGCGCTCCCATTGAAATGAATAAGAGCGTCGCCCACCACCAATCATGCCAGTCATGCCCACCTTCAACCTGGCTACTAGTCTGAATGTGCAGTGGGGGAAAAGACCTCCTGTTCTTACCCCATAGTAGACCCCTTTAAGCGTTATCTGTTGACAGATAGAAAGGACTGATGTTTTTATTTTACCACAACACAAAAGACAAGGTGAATGTGATGGGTTTTACCTCTCTATATTCTTCTATCATGTCACAATATTTTATGGGAAGCATACAGGGGCATAACTTGAGGTGGTGCAGAAGGTGCAGTCGCTCCGAGGCCCAGGAGCCTTAGGGGGCCCATAAGCATTGGCATCAGTATTGAGATTGCAGCTTCCATCTGGTCCATAAACCAAGGAGACCCATAGATTACCCTAACTATACTAAGGTGGATTAAACTCCTTAGCACCCGTAACCATCACTATCAAGAATTCCCTGTAGGGATGAGGTAAAGTATAGCTTTAACATAGATATCCATACTATAAATGGTCCTGACTGAGCTTCACCATGAGGCATTTCCAGAATATCCGAAGAAGAATTTCATTGCCCAACAATAAGTATAATATCAGACAGTATCATAAAAAGTGACTTAATCTGCTTTGGAGCACATGCTTATGTAAATGCTTGCTTTCTGGAGAACCAATGTATTGATTTCTGATTTTTGTCCAAAATGTGCTCCTGGGTCTGTTTAGCTGTTCTTATGAATTTTTAAGTGAATAAATGTATTTGGACAAAAGAAGATAGATGTTAAGCAGTTTTGGAACGAAATCTGTGTTTTTAATCTAATCCTGAAATCACTTCTGATTTCCCAGTGGAAATCTCTGTTCAGCTCTTTGCTGCAGTGGGAAGGAGTTAAATAGTCTTATTCCCCGGAGTTATGCAAATGCTAGCTGGATTGTTCTGTGTTATATAGATGGCCAAAAACATTAGCCATTTGGAGGGAAAGATAAAGAACTGATGCCACAATTAAGATTGGATTATCTTTAATGCAGAATTATCAGATTTTGGCAAACTGTTGTACTGTTTACAGGATTGCCATAGAGGTGCATAAACCCTTTACTATTCCTCCATATACGCAAATCAGAACTTCTCTCAACATAAAACCAATGGCGCTCACCCAAACACAGGCCAAGGAAGCTGTGGACAGTGACTGACTGAGCCATTATTCCCTGTGTATTGAGTGGAACCACCAGTGGTGGGCCTGGGAAATGGTGGGGCACTGTTCACTGATAGACACCTCTTTAAATGAGAGCGCTATAAATGCCTCTACACTAAATTCTACATAGAGGTGCGTCCACTATTCAATTTGCTTAAAGACTAAAATTTCCCATGAAACCAATTCAGTAAAATCTTGCAGCATGCTTGCAAGACCCCTAAAAGACTGCACATCACATAAGAAACCATGGGTAACACATAGATACATATAAGATATCACTTTGTGATACCACAGTATTGTCTTGAAAAGCTTGTGATACACATAACCAGTGGCGTAACTAGGAATGGCGGGGCCCCGTGGTGAACTTTTGACATGCCCCCCCGACCGACACCGACGCCGAAGACCTCGACCGACCCCCTCCTACGCATTCCTGCGTGGTCTATTATGCCCCATAGTGGCCCCTGCACACAGTATTATGCCCATTAGTGGCCCCTGCACACAGTATTATCCTCCATAGTGGCCCCTGCATACAGGCATACAGTATTATCCCCCATAGTGGCCCCAGAACACAGTATTATCCCCCATAGTGGCCCCTGCATACAGTATTATCCCCAATAGTGGACACACAAAAACAATTATTATACTCTGGGGTCTTTTCAGACCCCAGAGTATAATAATCCGAGACCCGGGGGAATAAAAACATAAAAAACTACTGTTACTTACCTGTCTCCCGGCTCCTACGCTGTCTTCTCTGCTGCCGTACTTCTTCTATGACGTCAGACGTCACATGACCCGGGACGCAGGCCGGGTTCATGTGACGTCAGAGACGTCAGAAAGGACGTCTGGAAGGAGGCCTGGCAGGATCCTGTAGAGGTAAGTAACAGTGTTTTTTATGTTTCTTACCTCTCCCGGTCCGCCAATCATTATACTCGGGGATCCGAAAAGACCCCCGAGTATAATGATAGCAGCAGTAGCGGCTGTCACCGGGCCCTTAATGTCCCGGGCCCTGGGGCAGCTGCCTCTGCTGCTATGGCGGTAGTTACGCCACTGCACATAACTGAGCATGTCCAGCCCAAAAGAAATGTTAAGTGAGTATACATCTGAAATGGTGGCTGCAAGCAAAATGTTATCATGCAACTAAGGGAGCGTTCACACTACCGTCGGTGTCTGACAGCTAGTGTCCGCTGCTAATGTCCGTTCAAAATCTTGTGCGGACATTAGTATCGGACACTAGCTGTGTCCGTTACATTTTGCATTGATTTAAATGGACATCGGGTGCGCTCTTTTACAGTCCGTGCCTGTCCTTAACTGTCCGTTCCCAAAGATGTCTGACTTTTCAAGCGGACAGAAAAACCCGACATATAGGTTTTTTCTGTCTGCTTGAAAAGTCGAACATCTTTGGGAATGGACAGTTAAGGACACCCACGGACTGTAAAAGAGCGCACCCGATGTCCATTTAAATCAATGCAAAATGTAACGGACACAGCTAGTGTTCGATGCTAATGTCCATGCAAGATTTTGAATGGACATTAGCAGCGGACACTAGCTGTCGGACACCGATGGTAGTGTGAACGCCCCCTAAGATGTATTGCTTTATAAATGGAATATCTGGAAATATGGATAATAAAAACAAAATGCCCCAGATTTACTAATAGACTTGCAATCTGAAAATGTCCCAGATTTATCACAGTGACTGATGCTGGATAATAAATCTGAGGAATTTTTAGTCTGTCTAGTTTGTATCAGGTTTTAGTTTGCTTACTTTAAGCCAGAATTTTATGACACGGTTTTGATTTTTTTGCTCATCATTGTACATTTAAGACATGCTCCCCGTTTCTGAGACTTCACACCCACATGTCTAGTAAGTCAAAAATTTTAATACAAACTAAATGTGCCAAGTTGAGCAAAAGATCTTCCACATTACTCCAAACTTGAGCCAAACATGTGTCATGTTTATGTCTAGTCATAACCACAATAATAAATCTGGGCCAATGTTCTCAACCCTATAAAATATTTAAGAATTTTTTAGATAGAATAGAATTTTTATGCTGTACACTATCACCAGTCTGGGTTACCAATGCTCTTGGACACCCTCCTTTACAGAGGGGTCCCACGTAGTGTAAACGTGGCATTTTATATTCACTCCAATCAAGTCTAGCGGCTATGGTACAGTTTTGGAAATTGGAGCATGTTAATTATACCTATGGAAACCTCTGCAGACTTTCTGTGAAAAGCACTGCAGGAAAAACCGTGATGCTGAAGTTTTTTCTGCAGCACTTTTTCGCTGTGGCCTGCTATGTAGGGCCTTAAAGGGTGTTTCCCATCTCAGTGTTTCAGCATTCTGTTCTTCTCACTTCCAGTATTTCTCCTCCCTCCCCCTCCCTCTTGCTAAAGAGACCGGAAAAGTCAACACTTATGCAGATTAGGTAATATGCAGATGTTTGTACAGAACGGGCTCAGTGTTATCTGTGTGTTTACATAGAGAGATATCAGACTGGGCTTTATCAGCAAACTGCAATTAGCTGAATGTATTGTCCTGCCGGCAAGAGAAGTGAGTGAGTGACTTCGCTTGTTCTATAGATCCAGCAAGGCTGTGTAAACAATGGGAGGAATAATTCACATAGCAGGCAAACAAAGCAGCATTTCTAAAGCAATACATTGAGGAAAAGTTTTCAATTTACATAAGCTACCAGTATAAATAGGATTCCTGATATGGGAATACCCCTTTAAGGTTGTATTTACATATTCAGTTTATAGGTGCGGATCATAAAGGAAATGAAAGCATAGAAGACGGGTGCTTCCTCTCTTTTCATTTCAATCCCGATTTTGGCCTCAAAAACTGCATCTGAAAACCTGAAAGTGTAAAAACCTTACGTAATGTGAATAGAGCTTGTTATCTAACATGTTCATAAAATATTATATATGATATTCACTATTAACTAATTTGAGTGAAAGTGACACCCACATTAACTATAGCATGGATTTTAGACTTTGTGTGAGAACTATTTTGTTTTTTTTAAGCACATGGCCCTGCCATATAAATGAGACCTAATGGAGAACTTATATTTGCAAAATGACAAAGCAGAACATGGGCTAGAGGTATGTCTGACATGATCTGACCTGGTATACAGTCACCCCAGTAAATGATTAAGTTCTAAAACTAATGTAACAGAATAGCTCTGTTACTCTGATGATTTCCCCGAGGGAAGACAAGTGACTAAGAAATATTTTGTCCCATTAGTGACAAGTCTAATTAGTTATTTTCCAAGAAAGATGTTCTGAAATGGAATGTATTTATTTTTATCTTAGTGATTTTGAGTTCTCTTTTTTACTAAAATAGACAGCTCCAGTCATGTATCTCACTGGGAATTTTAGTATGCCAAGAAAAAATGTGTAAGAAATGTTATTGTCCAGTAGAGGGAGCCATTGAGCTATGTTATTTTCTGTGTTGGAGTATGGTAACTGCTCAGACTCAAAAACTGCAATGAAAATCTTGCAAATACATGGTACTAGTCTTAACTAGTCTAGACTAACTACAATATAGTGTGCATACAGCATACCAGCAAGAGGGACCTGACTATACATACATACACATGGAAATATTTAAACATTCAAATAAACGCAAGAGAAAAGAAAATGAGAAAAACATAAATATATATAACGTATATTATGTACAAGGGTGTAACTGGAGTGGCTGCAGAGGATGCAGTGGCTTCATACAACTCACTGGAGGAGCCAGTGGATGGACATAGTAATTGTAACTAGTGGTCTCAACAGACTCCTGCAGCCCAGCAGTGTTGAGGAGGCCATTGGTGTATCTGGTGATGGTGGTAGTTCACAGCAGTACCATCTCACAGTGGTGATATATCCAGGTATGCTGCTGATTTGAGTCAGCTTGCATTACATACAGAGGTAACGGACTCCCTATCTCAGCCCTTATCAGCCAAATTCAATTAAACCGACTGATAAGAGCTCAGAAATCCCGGAGCTCTCACCTCCCCTATCTGTGTCATTTAAGTAGCAGAGTTTCTCAAACAGCTCAGAGCTGCTCCCAGCCCCTCCCTCCCCCCCTGAGAGCAGGCAGCTACATCACTTGACAAATGAGCAGATAATCCCAAGCGTCATAGAAACGGAGTATAAACAATGAAGTTAATAAATTAAGATAGCGGCCAAACAAAGCAGTTTTGATAAAGCAATGCACTTAGGAAAAGTCTTAAGTCCACATAAACTAGCAGTATAGATAGGATCCTTGTGATGGGACAACCCCTTTAAATACAAATAATATTGTAATACAAGTCTCACAAAGTTGTGTCATATGATGCACACACCCATTAGATTTCTACCTGGCTTCACACGTACTCACACGCTTACATGAACAGTCAGTGCATAGGTGCAAATATATCATAATTAATCAATTCAGATACTACAATAAACCCTCCAAACCTAAATCAAACTGCACATATAATTCAGGAAATTATTGCAAACCACAGCTTAAACAAATAATTCAGACCCTAGTTAGACTGTGAAAATTACTGTTGTTCTCAAAGTCAGACCAAAGAACAGACCTCTAAACATATTAGGCTACCAGATAGACCCCAAAGTTTATTCAGAACAATAGCAAACCCAGAAAGCCCCTTGGATACAGGTTTTGTCAGCCCTTGTTATAGGGCTTATTGATTATGGGACTCTCTCTCTTTCCCTGGAGTCCCACTTCCCTTTTTAGGTGGGGGTACGTCACATTCTTTGGAGTAGTTCCCACTGTTGTGCTCCTTGTGCTTCTGTAGAGAGGCAAAATTGCTTTGTGGACCTAAATTTCTCCCTGGGCTGGGTCATTGTCTGTATTTGGCCCTTGGGATATTTCTGAATTCTGCACAGCTACAATATCACGGCCAATGCTACATCAAGATAAAATATACTTTATATATATAGAGAGGTGCTTTGGCGCCAATGGCATAGTTGTTCCTTGAAGTGTAGTGTGTGGGAAGATCTCTGTGCTAAATTCCATTCTGTCATTGCCCATATTCCATCAGTTAACAGCTCTGGTCAGCTTTAGCCCATTGTTCAACCATCAGTCTCCTGTGAGTAGTGAACTAGTACGTTTGCCACGGATGAACTGCAACCTGGTTAGACAATAAGGACTGTATATATACTGTAGTATCCCAACCTAAGTTGTAATTCGGCATTCTCTGACCGACTCTGTTTACCCAAAGAACACAGTCCCACCCTGTTTCACCAGTGTGGGATATAGCTTGGCCAATTCAATAAGATAATTTATTGTGGATCTATAGTATGAAAACCTTTTGCTATTTCATCTGAATGGCCTATGGTGTTGCCAGATCATGGCTGCTTAATGGACTTATTGTTGCTGCACTGTGGGGATTAGCGACTGCTGTTTACCCGTAAACCCGAGAACTGAGGTCACAAGTAAAATTTTGGTTTCTTCTATATTTGTGCCTGTGTTTACTGTTGCTGCCAAGCCATGAACACACAGTGCTGATCTTACAACCTAAGCTTTTACAGGGCGCTACTTCTTTTTTAAAAACTTTTTGCTGGGTCATGTCAAAAGTGGTTGTTTTTTTAAGAGATACAGGTAAAGTTGGGTAGGTACATGTGGCCTCTCTGACTATATCAGCAATCCTACTACTGGTCCCCTACTATCTGCCAGGTAAAGTTGGGTAGGTACATGTGGCCTCTCTGACTATATCAGCAATCCTACTACTGGTCCCCTACTATCTTCCAGGTAAAGTTGGATAGGTACATGTGACCTCTCTGACTATATCAGCAATCCTACTACTGGTCCCCTACTATCTTCCAGGTAAAGTTGGATAGGTACATGTGACCTCTCTGACTATATCAGCAATCCTACTACTGGTCCCCTACTATCTGCCAGGTAAAGTTGGATAGGTACAATGTGACCTCTCTGACTATATCAGCAATCCTACTACTGGTCCCCTACTATCTTCTAGGTAAAGTTGGGTAGGTACATGTGGCCTCTCTGACTATATCAGCAATCCTACTACTGGTCCCCTACTATCTGCCAGGTAAAGTTGGGTAGGTACAATGTGACCTCTCTGACTATATCAGCAATCCTACTACTGGTCCCCTACTATCTTCTAGGTAAAGTTGGGTAGGTACATGTGGCCTCTCTGACTATATCAGCAATCCTACTACTGGTCCCCTACTATCTTCTAGGTAAAGTTGGGTAGGTACATGTGGCCTCTCTGACTATATCAGCAATCCTACTACTGGTCCCCTACTATCTGCCAGGTAAAGTTGGGTAGGTACATGTGACCTCTCTGACTATATCAGCAATCCTACTACTGGTCCCCTACTATCTGCCAGGTAAAGTTGGATAGGTACAATGTGGCCTATCTGACTATATCAGCAATCCTACTACTGGTCCCCTACTATCTGCCAGGTAAAGTTGGGTAGGTACATGTGACCTCTCTGACTATATCAGCAATCCTACTACTGGTCCCCTACTATCTGCCAGGTAAAGTTGGATAGGTACAATGTGACCTCTCTGACTATATCAGCAATCCTACTACTGGTCCCCTACTATCTGCCAGGTAAAGTTGGGTAGGTACATGTGGCCTCTCTGACTATATCAGCAATCCTACTACTGGTCCCCTACTATCTGCCAGGTAAAGTTGGATAGGTACATGTGACCTCTCTGACTATATCAGCAATCCTACTACTGGTCCCCTACTATCTTCCAGGTAAAGTTGGATAGGTACATGTGACCTCTCTGACTATATCAGCAATCCTACTACTGGTCCCCTACTATCTTCCAGGTAAAGTTGGATAGGTACATGTGACCTCTCTGACTATATCAGCAATCCTACTACTGGTCCCCTACTATCTTCCAGGTAAAGTTGGATAGGTACATGTGACCTCTCTGACTATATCAGCAATCCTACTACTGGTCCCCTACTATCTTCTAGGTAAAGTTGGATAGGTACATGTGACCTCTCTGACTATATCAGCAATCCTACTACTGGTCCCCTACTATCTGCCAGATAAAGTTGGGTAGGTACATGTGGCCTCTCTGACTATATCAGCAATCCTACTACTGGTCCCCTACTATCTGCCAGGTAAAGTTGGATAGGTACAATGTGACCTCTCTGACTATATCAGCAATCCTACTACTGGTCCCCTACTATCTGCCAGGTAAAGTTGGATAGGTACAATGTGACCTCTCTGACTATATCAGCAATCCTACTACTGGTCCCCTACTATCTTCTAGGTAAAGTTGGGTAGGTACATGTGGCCTCTCTGACTATATCAGCAATCCTACTACAGGTCCCCTACTATCTGCCAGGTAAAGTTGGATAGGTACAATGTGACCTCTCTGACTATATCAGCAATCCTACTACTGGTCCCCTACTATCTGCCAGGTAAAGTTGGGTAGGTACATGTGGCCTCTCTGACTATATCAGCAATCCTACTACTGGTCCCCTACTATCTGCCAGGTAAAGTTGGGTAGGTACATGTGACCTCTCTGACTATATCAGCAATCTTACTACTGGTCCCCTACTATCTGCCAGGTAAAGTTGGATAGGTACAATGTGACCTCTCTGACTATATCAGCAATCCTACTACTGGTCCCCTACTATCTGCCAGGTAAAGTTGGGTAGGTAAATGTGGCCTCTCTGACTATATCAGCAATCCTACTACTGGTCCCCTACTATCTGCCAGGTAAAGTTGGGTAGGTACATGTGACCTCTCTGACTATATCAGCAATCCTACTACTGGTCCCCTACTATCTGCCAGGTAAAGTTGGATAGGTACATGTGATCTCTCTGACTATATCAGCAATCCTACTACTGGTCCCCTACTATCTGCCAGGTAAAGTTGGGTAGGTACATGTGACCTCTCTGACTATATCAGCAATCCTACTACTGGTCCCCTACTATCTGCCAGGTAAAGTTGGATAGGTACAATGTGACCTCTCTGACTATATCAGCAATCCTACTACTGGTCCCCTACTATCTGCCAGGTAAAGTTGGATAGGTACAATGTGACCTCTCTGACTATATCAGCAACCCTACTACTGGTCCCCTACTATCTTCTAGGTAAAGTTGGGTAGGTACATGTGGCCTATCTGACTATATCAGCAATCCTACTACCGGTCCCCTACTATCTGCCAGGTAAAGTTGGGTAGGTACATGTGACCTCTCTGACTATATCAACAATCCTACTACTGGTCCCCTACTATCTGCCAGGTAAAGTTGGATAGGTACAATGTGACCTCTCTGACTATATCAGCAATCCTACTACCGGTCCCCTACTATCTGCCAGGTAAAGTTGGGTAGGTACATGTGACCTCTCTGACTATATCAACAATCCTACTACTGGTCCCCTACTATCTGCCAGGTAAAGTTGGATAGGTACATGTGGCCTCTCCGACTATATCAGCAATCCTACTACTGGTCCCCTACTATCTGCCAGGTAAAATTGGGTAGGTACATGTGGCCTCTCCGACTATATCAGCAATCCTACTATTGGTCCCCTACTATCTGCCAGGTAAAGTTGGATAGGTACATGTGGCCTATCTGACTATATCAGCAATCCTACTATTGGTCCCCTACTATCTGCCAGGTAAAGTTGGGTAGGTACATGTGACCTCTCTGACTATATCAGCAATCCTACTACTGGTCCCCTACTATCTGCCAGGTAAAGTTGGGTAGGTACATGTGGCCTCTCTGACTATATCAGCAATCCTACTACTGGTCCCCTACTATCTGCCAGGTAAAGTTGGGTAGGTACATGTGACCTCTCTGACTATATCAGCAATCCTACTACTGGTCCCCTACTATCTGCCAGGTGAAGTTGGGTAGGTACATGTGACCTCTCTGACTATATCAGCAATCCTACTACTGGTCCCCTACTATCTGCCAGGTAAAGTTGGGTAGGTACATGTGACCTCTCTGACTATATCAGCAATCCTACTACTGGTCCCCTACTATCTGCCAGGTAAAGTTGGGTAGGTACATGTGACCTCTCTGACTATATCAGCAATCCTACTACTGGTCCCCTACTATCTGCCAGGTAAAGTTGGGTAGATACATGTGGCCTCTCTGACTATATCAGCAATCCTACTTCTGGTCCCCTACTATCTGCCAGGTAAAGTTAGATAGGTACATGTGGCCTCTCTGACTAAATCAGCAATCCTACCATTGGTCCCCTACTATCTGCCAGGTAAAGTTGGATAGGTACATGTGGTCTCTCTGGCTATATCAGCAATCCTACTACTGGTCCCCTACTATCTGCCAGGTAAAGTTAGATAGGTACATGTGGCCTCTCTGACTAAATCAGCAATCCTACCATTGGTCCACTACTATCTGCCAGGTGAAGTTGGATAGGTACATGTGGCCTCTCTGACTATATCAGCAATCCTACTACTGGTCCCCTACTATCTGCCAGGTAAAGTTGGGTAGGTACATGTGGCCTCTCTGACTAAATCAGCAATCCTACCATTGGTCCCCTACTATCTGCCAGGTAAAGTTGGGTAGGTACATGTGACCTCTCTGACTATATCAGCAATCCTACTACTGGTCCCCTACTATCTGCCAGGTGAAGTTGGGTAGGTACATGTGGCCTCTCTGACTATATCAGCAATCCTACTGGTCCCCTACTATCTGCCTTCATAGAGACTCGTAACATGAAAAGAGGTTGTCTAAACTAAACAAATCCTTAAAAATACACAAATATCACTTATTAAAAGTGACATTTCTACCTTAAGATTATAGTAAACTCAAATAACATTTATTTTATCAGCTTCACTGTGTGGGCATTCATATCCAAATGAAAACAGACTTAAATCAGTTTAAGTGTTTCCTTTGCTCTTGCCAAGTGCAGTAATTTGGGATTCGAGTATAAAGTAGGTTTGACTGATTAGAGTGGCCAATGTTAATAAAGGGAAATCCAAAACTTGCTATAAGTGACTGCTTGAGAAGAATGTGTCAGGCTAAATTAAACATGCAGAAGAAAAATACATATTTCCTAACACTTGGTTAGTGGGTCACATGTTACATGTTAAATTAGATGTAATGGTACTGGAGGAGTTGCAGTACATGCAGTTTTGTAGCATTAACATTTGGGGCATTGAACAATTAGGAATGAATAAATAAATAAATACATATTTTTATAGTTTACACATAGATTTTGTCTAAATAGGAGGTCAAACAACTTTACAAACATAGTGTGTTACATATCATAACCTGACACTGAATTACAGCCTATACAGTCATGATATTTATTTTTCATGTAGATTGTGAGCCCCATATGGGATCACAATGTACGGTTTTCCCTATCAGTATGTCTTTGTAGAATGGGAGTAAATCCATGCAAACACAGGGAGAACATACAAACTCCTTGCAGATGCTGTTCCTGATGGGACTCCAGCACTGCACGGCTGCAGTGCTAACCACTGAGCCACCGTGTTGCCCCAGGCTCGATATTTATTGTCAACTCTGTAGACAAGAAGTGTATAGTGGAGGAAGAAGGGCAGGCAAAATAACACACCCATATAGAAATATCTGATTGCTGCAAAACCGGGCTTATAGTTTTACCTGGGCATAAATGTAAATGATTACAGGTGCAGCCTGATTCGACACTAAGGCTTGCTACAAGGTGTACAAGTGCTTCTGCGCTACAGAGGTTCTCAGAGGCTACTTTTGGGTAGTATATTTCTCGGCGAAAGATTGTTGACTGCTAGACATGCTTCTATGGACACCGGTGCTATTGAGAAGCCGGCTTCTCAATAGTACCAGTGTCCACCTTCATAACTGCATTATCTTGAATATCGGCTTATCAATTTGTGGATTATGCTCTCTTGATTTGGAAGTGTAGGTTTTGACTCGAGAACTAAATGGGGAATTAGCTGGACATCTGAACAGCAGAATCATAGAAAAATATTGACAGTAAGTTTTATTGACAGCAGAACACTGAACTATAATTATGTATATGCATTTATATGTATTTTTCATATTGATTTCCTAGAAATAGGACATTTTACCTTAGCTTCAAGGTTGCTTATCCTCTCTGCTATTGCTGCCAGTCTTGTACAGTTCATACATTCTGTAAGATAGTAAACAGTACAGATAAGTACACATGTACAGTATAGACAATGAGTATAAAGCTGAGAACAGCCATTAGAAACACATTAAAGAGAAGCTAAATTCACTATGTCTTTAATAAGTCATTTAAGATTCTATTCTGCTTATCACTGTTTATAGTGGATATAAAAGATAAGGGATCTTATTTCTCACTAGTGACATTGACATGGATAATTATAACTACCCTTTATATTCTTCTATGATCAATCCCATGACCCGGCTGCTACTAGTTGTTCCATTTCCACCAATTTTAAATTCTTTACAATGATACCTAAAAATGACACTTATAGTTGCAACTTATTAAATGTTTTATATAAAAATGTATAAAATTGATAAAAGAAAGCTTACATTTTGTTCTCACGCAAATGTATATCTACTTATACCTTACTACTTTGTCTGCAGCAAACCCTTATTACAGTACATCCTGTAATCTATCTACAAAATGACAAAAGAACACTCGTAATGGGTATAACACATTGGTTTTCAAGCGGATCTTAACTACTCCTGAAAAATCTTAAAAATGAATCAAGTAGCCATTGATATTCTGTCCTCCTGTATCTATTGCCGTTGGTCTTTTAGCCCATCTTCTTTTCCAGCTGGGTGAAGGGAAGGTAGTAACTAGTTATATCTTAATGGACATAACTAGTAACTAGTTCTGTGATTTATTTGTCTTGGTTGAAGATTGTCCCTTTGTGACGGGGACACTTCCTAAGAGTGCCATATTGCTCTATTAGCTAAGTTGTAACATCTGTTCTTGCGGACATCACTGCCAATTACTTGTTGTGTTTTTAAAGTTCTGCCATAATTAAAATGAAATCAAGAAAAATAAAAAAACAAAACAAAAAACAACAATGTCCAACATCTGGAAGTTGTATGCTACATGTATTTCTTACCACATGAAAAGATAACCTAGAGTGCTTTAATATTGCACATGACGACTGGCCGAGAACATTTTTGACAGCAGATATTTAATGTGTTTTTCTCATACAGTTAGATGAATGCTGTAAGACTTCTACAAAGTCTGGGGAATTCGTTCCAGGATATTTAAACAGATGATCTAAAAAAAAATCTTTGTAAATAGCCAATGATGGATCTCAGTGGCCACGAGTTCATTTGCAATGTAAGTGAAATTAAACACGTTGTAAATGTAGAAAATTAACTTTACAACTTGGATAAAGTAAATTAGGAACATTTTAGAACACATATCTCCATGGTTGTGACCTGCATTTTTATAATATATGTATAATATGCTTGGTCCTTAAATGACTCTTTTCTCTTTAAGTTGGCTAGATACATGAAATAAAAGTAGTTTGGGCTGGCTTATTTTCAGGGGACTGGCCAACATGCTTGTGTGTATGGGACATTTTGACTGTCCCAAGCATGATGTATATTAGTAAAAATGGGTATTGTGCATGCTGGATCCCAAAATGCCTGATACTATTGTCCTGTAAGAGATAAGGGGGCGTTCACACTACCACCACTGTATGCTTCGGGGATCCTAAACCCCAGAGAAACTGAACAGGGTATGGCTTGCCAGCAGTCAGCTTTAAAACTCATTCATTTGGGTTTTTAAAGGTGACCACCGGAGTCCGTATGTGGCCTCTCCGCCTGGAAACCGTTTTTTTTTTTTTGCACGGACACAAAGTCCTGCATGTATTCTACTTTGTGTACATGCAGGTTGCATACGGACACCGATGGTTTGTTTTTTTAGGCATCACATGTCCATGGAGGAGGGAGTGGAGGGCTAGTGACCCTCAGTTGAACCCCAGACACACTGCATGTAGGACTTTGTGTCTGTACAAAAAAACGGTGTCCAGGAGGAGAGGCCACATGCAGACACTATTGGTCACCTTTAAAAACCCATTCAAATGAATGAGTTTTAAAGCTGAACGCTGGCAAGCTGTTCCCTGTTCAGTTTCCTCGGGGTTTAGGACGGAAACCCCAGGGCGGACAGCGGCGGTAGTGTGAACGCCCCCTAAGACATTAGCTGCTTATATCTCTCTATGGAATAAACAAATATGCATACTTTGGGGGAGCATACATATGGTTGATGAAGTTAGAAGAAATATAAGTCGGATAACTTCTATCTCATATAGCTTTAGATACTACTGTAAGTACATAGCAGTTCATTATATAAATAGATAAAGTAATGTAATAAATATATTAACTGATAGGGGGATCATTCATTGGTGAATCATGGAAACTGATGTCTGGTTATGTAAAATATCTATTATTATAGTTAGCCGTATTTCAGTGCCATTTCTGTTGTTTAGGAACCTATAGCCAGAGACCTTCATCCAACTCTCAAGTGACATACTGTACTTAAAGAAGATGGTTGCCATTAGCTAACCTACCCACTCTTCTCTGTCTTTCCATCCAGGAGATAGTTGTAAGAAACCACCATTACAATATGGACATCTGGACAAGTATTATAATTAAATTAAATTAGTAAGTGGCTGAACAAACCCCCTTAACTTGGTTGTGCCTTTAGTCCAACCAAATAGCTAGTGACCATTTTGCTCCATAATCCTTTTTCTAACCATAAGAACAACTTATACATTTGGTCACTTTATATGGTAGTCTATGAGGGAAGCATGGGGTAGGATACAAGACCTACACAGTTAAGAGACCCTTATTATAGTGTTAGCTGAATTCAATTATTGTCCCCAATCTGCCATGATTTACTCTTGTTTTCAGACCTAAGGTGTGCCTACCAATTGCTCATACAGAACACTCCAACGTATCATCAGGTGTGACTGTATATACACACATCTACAAATCTACGCTTAGACGGAGCTAGTTAAGTAAGAGGTACAACAGACTATTAAATGCTACCTAATTATTCTAGAAGTGTAGGCACAGGGCATTCCAAGCTGTGTTATTCCAGATTTTCTGTCTAGCACATTATAAACACTTAAGACAGACTGCTAACAAGATATTCTCCAGCGATTCTGTGAATGAGAGATGAGTATACCAGGATATATAATACGCCACCTGTCTTCATGCCAGCCTCTTACATGTGGATTTAGGAAACCTGCCATGAAGTGATTAAAATAAACTTTTTCTTTCAAACAATGTTTCTCGGTTTCTGTTGCCAAGTGCCAGGGAAACCCTTTAGAAAAAAGAAAACTTGAAATCCTGCTTGTGCCACCAACAGACTTGAGCTTGGAAGGTTTATGCAGGACATGGGGTTTACGCAAGTAAACTCTAAGTAGATAATTTACTCTTTGTTTGTGCTACCGCTATAATAAGAACTTGAGATATTTGTAAAAGAGCAATGTAAACACAGATTTTCCACACCGACTGAATGAATAGTTACATTAGTTAATCAAAGAGTTCATCAACTTGCATACTTGGAATACAGGATAATGGATCTCCTAATCTCATCTTGCTTCCAGTACATTACCTTCTTGAATAAATCAAAGAATCTGACAAATAACAAGATGTCTACACGTAACAACTAATCCTTCCAGCCCTTTCTTTTAAAGCCATGATACAAAGGATGACCCATTCCCATATCATTATGTCATCTCATTCACTTCTCAAGGTTCTTTAAATAAATCCTGAATATAAATGTTTTGTGGTGATAGATCCAGACATGTTTTCAGTGCAAAGTAAATGTTTCCAGGTACATGACTTATATAATATGCAGAATGCAGCCTGTAAATGTAGAAATGTTCATTATTCATAAGTCTATACAAAAATTCACAAAATAAAAGGCAATAATATGGGGTTCTGCCTATGGGGGTCAATGATATTCAGAGAAAGAGGGATTGGACATGTTATTTTCCAAGGATCAGAGATGGTTTCTGGTCCAGCATATACCAAAAGAAATTTTGATGAAACTAGACAAATATGTGAGCTAGAGGGAGGCTTATATTAAAATAGATATAAGAAGAAAATAGGGAACAGCACCAAGCACTATATCGCACCCAAAAAATAGATATTGACAAGAGGTAGCTCAGATCCCCACGTGGCACTTACATCCGAATAAATGAAAAATCTTCCAAATAACACAAGTAGAACAAGGATGGCACTCAACTGGATTTCTTAAAACTTCAGACTTTATTCCATATGTGCAATACAAAGTGCTGGCATGGGGAGCAAGGAGCTTCATTATTGGAGTGATGGCCATTTACAAATACCAGTACCAAGCACTTCACCTGTCCCTTCCAGGAGCGTAACTAGGAATGGCTGGGCCCCAAGGCGAACATTTGACATGCCCCCCCCCCCACACACAAAAACCGCATTGCTGCACACACTATAATATCACATAGTGGCCCCTGCACACAGTATTATGCCCCATTATTATGCCCCCCTGCACACAGTATTATGCTGCATTGTGGACCACCATGAACAATTATTATAGTCTTGGGTCTTTCAAGACCCGAGAGTACAATGATTGGAGACCATGGGGAGGATACAAACATTAAAAACAATGTTACTTACCTGTCCTGGGCTCCAGCACACTCTCCACTGATTTTGACCATCTTCAATGTTGGTACAGATGTCGCATGAGCCAGGCTTGCATTGCGATGCATAATGACACAGGCTCGGCCTACCTGACGTCTGGAATGTCACCAAATAGGCCGAAGCCTTCCAGAGCACAGGAGAGGTAAGTAGCAGTAGGTTTTTTATGCTCCTTCACCGCCCCTGGCCCTCCAATCGTTATACTCTAATGTTTGAAAAAAACTCCAGAGTATAATGATAGCAGTGTTTGTGGGGTTCACGGGCCCGTGGCCGTACTTACCGATCCCCGCTGCTGCTTCCAGCAGCATCCACAGAAGGGGAAGTGCACGCAGCTGTGAGCAGAAACGTGGATCGGTAAGTAAATTAGGCCTGTTATCTGCTGGTGTTACCCCAGTAGTTCCAGCGCTGATGCTCTCTTTTATCTACTTATGGTAGTTTAGATCATATTACAATTATATCAGTATTAGAGTTGAGCGATCGGGATCGGAAAAGATTGGATTTCGATCGGCGATCGAGTAAATTTCACGATCGTGATCGGAATTCTGACCCGATCTTTTCCAGCGGGATCGAGATCAGAGGTTATCTCAAGATCGGCTCAACCCTAAAAGTGACTTTTCCCATAGAGAAGCATTGACTAGGGTTGAGGATCGGGTTCGGAAAGGATCGGATTCCGATCGGCGATCGAGCAAATTTCACAATCGCGATCAGGATCGAGATCGGCTGGAAAATGATCAGAAATCGGATTTTAAAATCGATCTTGAAATCTCAAGATCGGCTCAATCCTAATCAGTATCAGAACTTTTAGCATTACTAGTATAACAGGTAGGTCAAGTTTACATTTTCTGTTATTGCCCTATAGATTAGATTCCAGATTACTGGTTACTGTAAAGGTTCAGTAAGTATATACCAGCTGCAGATTGTACTGTATTGTAATTCATCCTGCCCACCACAAAGCCCTCCACTAAGAGTTAGCTTATATGTTGTGTATTACATGAGGCCAAAAACTGGTGAACCGAACACCCATTGACTATTTAAAATCCGGGGAAATGGGGTGTCCCATAGAGTAACCAAACTGATATTTAAAAATTAACTTTTATTAGGATCCTTAAAAACTAATGTCCCACAAAAACATCAGCCACACTCCTAATATGAAAATATTCCCTTTGTATCGTCTTCCTGAAATTTGTAAGGGAATATATAAATAACATGAGGATCAATGTCCTACTCAGTAGAAACCACTTTCCTAATATCTTATAGACCAGCAGGAATGCAAGAGTAAATCCACATAAGTCATGGATACCACATGCACACATAATGCCCACACCGGTCTAAAGTGGGTTCACTAACTAAAATTTAGCTTCCATGGGTAAGTGGTCTCATCGAGATTGGATGATCTGGCCGATTGATCCAATCCGGCCCCTTGATCAACATAGTGCTGCATAGAACTATCATGAAATAGGACGGCAATATGACCCGATATAGGGAAGAATGTGTTTCTATATAGTTCTTTCTGAACAAAGACAGCGCTTATTCTTCAATGAACTCCTATCTGGCTTTTCAACTGCAATCTGGTTTGCTTTGTGAAATAGACACCAGCCCTGCCACACATACATGAGTGGGTTTGTCAGCTTAATCCAATTAGCGCTAGCCAACTCTCCTTGTGGGCGGCTCTGGGTGGAGACTTGATGCGCACTGGTCTTTAAATAGGCTGGTGCTTGCAGCATTTGGTTTCGGCCACATTAAGTACTAGAGGTTACCAACTGGCCTCAGGAAACTGCGGTTTTAACCACAAACTATATTCTGATCCGCTTAGGGTATTAGGGTAATTTCTCCTGATGAGCCTCAGTTAATTTTGAGGTGAAACGCGTAGAGAATGGTAACTGCGCAGTTTAGTCTTGGAATCAGGTCTGACCTGAGTTGTCCATCACACAGGCAAAGTCTGCCCAGCAAGTACTTATTGAAGTCACAAAGTTGAGGGGAGAGAAGACAAGAGAAACCCTGAGAGGGGAAAACCTGGAATGACAACAGTTAATCTAGGCAGCCATATTGAGATATTGTTGCACACATTTGAGCATATTGTATTTTTCTTAAGTAGAAAAAAGTCTTGTATCTCAGTTGCTATATCAGAATTTATGGTGACCATAGTTTTACACTTGTGCCAGGATACGGCCAATTCACTAATATAATTAACGGTTATGATTAAGTCAGCTGGCATGATTTACCCCCAATTCTGAGAAGAAACTGGCAGCGTGTAAGTCACTTGATCTTGATTACTTATGTAAATGTCATGGTATGTATGTTTACAGAACACATTGTGATGATTTTGTCCATAGAGACAAGAACCATTGAACTGATGTTCCAGCAAATTGCTTTTTCTGACGCTCTAGATTATTGGAAGTCTCACATTTTTCTAAACAGGAAATACTGAAATTTTTACTTGACACAGTATTTTGGAGTTCTTACAACATGCATAGGCAAAAGATGGATGAGGCTTGTTTTGTCTGGCATGTATCACTGATGTATACTGGGCAATACAAGATACACTAAGTGAAATTAGAAATGTTGTTTTATGACTTTCCTGCTCCACACGCAGATCATGTTGTCATTTAACATCAGTTGTTTATTTCTCTATTTTCTACATCACAGTTTATCCTGTTTTGCAGAGCAGAAAATTATGATTATTGTATTGTGTTCTTACACCATCAGATAACACTGGATAGCCACATTACAGCCGGGAGCGGCAACACCATACGACCATTCACAATCAATTGAACACTATGCTGATTTATGGTAAAACCAAATGTTGGCACCATTTTCAGATGCATTGTGGACGTACTGGGGCAAATTTATTAAGACTGCTCTATCATGTATTACACATAGTGTATCTTGTATTGCCCAGAATATATCAATTAACACAGACAAAACTAGCTTCATTATGCACCTGATTATTATTATTATTATTATTATTATTTATATAGCACTATTAATTCCATGGTGCTTTACATTTGGGGGTTTACATACAGTACACAAAATATACAGATATAATACTAACAATGACCAACTGGCACAGTAGGGTAGAGGGACATGCCCGCAAGGGCTTACAATCTATGATATATCGCTATGTCCCAGCACTAATATCACTAATGCAGAGCTGCGGAGGTCTCTGTTACCCTGTGTGTCCGCCATGACATGCCCTACTACCAACATGAACATTGCAGCCAATCACTCACCCCAGAGATGTAACGCTAAGGGCAGTGTTGGTTACAGTGGTCACGTGGTAGTTGGCACATCACCGCTGGAGCATAGACCAACAGGACACGATATAACAGTGGGAGTTTATCAGGTGAATAGTGGAACTTGTATTATATTATGACATTTCTTCCCATTGACCCAATTGGCTATGGGTAAATTTGACTTCTCGGAACAATATATTCCTTTATTTTAAGTTGAAATGTGTTTGGTTACAGAACCCAACCCTGTGTATATGTACCATAAAGTATCAAGTTCTACTACATATCTATTCATCTATAGTTAAACTACCTGCACATCATTAACTTAAGAAATAGTTTCTTTCCAACATTCATAATAAGAGCCATTGTTCCAAATGTGCAGCACTACGGGATACAAAAATAGAGATGAGGTGTCAAGCTAGGACATTTTGTGACATGGAGGTGTGAACCATTACTTACACCCTTACAATCCAGCCTTTCAGCTCCTTACATCCACAGTATCCTAATTAAAATCCTCCAGCTTATCCATGGATGTGGTCATTTACTATAGCTGTCTGATCCATAAAATCCCGAATAAAATGCTGCATTACAAAATTGTTCCTTACCCAGCAGGCAGTACAAGCCTGTTACACATTACTACATAAGTGGTCTCTGTGTACTTAAGTCCTGGCAAGAGCACCTCAAGGTGGGAATTAGGAAAGATTAACAATCGGTTCTCGGTGGAGAAAAACACACCAAGAAAGCGAACATTTTAATTAAAGTACTTAAAGCTTGGATTCTACAAGCAATAGATAAGGCATTACATAGCGCCATGCTTCCTGATTGAACACAGCAGGGAATATTCTTTAGCGAAAAGTTTTTGTCTTTTTCGTGTTTATTTGGCTTTACCTCTATGTATACATATACACAACTACTTTGTCTTTTCCAGAAACATTTGATCCCTAAATCTTCTACTTAGTTGGGAATTCTTTGATTTTATTTGCTTCATTACAAGGGAAGAGAATGTACAAATATGACCCTGTTGAATGAGGAGAGCAGGTAATATCTTTGGCCTGGGGTAATTGGTAAAAACCATAAGCTTGCTCTTTGTAACGACTCTTTTCCTTCTATTACCTACTTACATGCCAGCACACACCTGGTCATGCCAACATAAATCTAGTTAATCTCTTCATCATTTTCCAGCTCTAAAAGATTATGCCAAGAAATTACAGAACCAATGTAAACTTACAGCTTTTAAATTAAATTGTTTTCATCCCAAGTCCTTCAGAAATCAGTTGCACATTTTATTGGTATGTG
Organism: Leptodactylus fuscus; assembly: GCF_031893055.1. Lineage (NCBI taxonomy): Eukaryota > Metazoa > Chordata > Amphibia > Anura > Leptodactylidae > Leptodactylus > Leptodactylus fuscus. The sequence goes on from NC_134266.1 coordinate 68,900,635, forward strand.
CTTAACATTTTTATCCATGCCCCCTAACCCCCAATTACAAAAGTTTTCTTATAATGAAGAACCACATGAAACTTTCCAGAATCAAAATTTGCGGGGAAGCATGTTTTACACTCTGCTGCTATGGTTACAGGTAACATAATATCTACGTGTATTTTTCTAGTTCTAGTTCCAAGGAAGCCTTCGTGTAGTGAGGAGTAGGGAGGACTCCTGGCCAGGCGTTACTGGCATCCAAGTCCACATGGCAGAGTCGAAAGAGAAGAGTGGTATATTGATATTGCTATTATAAAATTAAAGTGGGACAGATGCAATTAGACTTAGATCATGGTGTTGGAGGCTAGCCTTAGCAAGTGATGATTATGTAACAAGTTACACTGGCAGAATAGTATTTCGTCATTACATCATGATTGTAACATCATGACTTTGGTATGGATCTTGTCTCCACAACATCAGTGACGGGTGTTCCTGTACCTGGACGTACAGACATGAAACACCTTTGAGACCAAGACAAACTACCTCTTATATGCCTCTAGGAAATGGGGCAATTGGCATAAACCTCATGGTTTTTTTTGCCTTCCTCTGGATCAAAACTGTAGGGACTGTAGGGCTATAGGTTGGACTTGATGGACTGATGTCTTCATCCAAACTCATCTACTATGTAACTAATGTTAAAACTTCTAGCAAAAACAATCAATGCTTCTCTATTGTTTAATTGCCGAGTGTTGTGTGTCTACTGCTGAGAGACTCCCGCTGATCCTGATAATGGGGGATGTTTTATTCCTGCTTTGAAGGCAGCCATGGGAAAAGTGGCTGAACTCCTGGTGGATGAAGATACACCTCTGCTCTCATTAATTTCATTGGGAGTAATGTAGATAGTACTGTATCTTTAGAACTACAATTGAAGTGAATGGGCACCCTCTTCCAGAGAGTTTCAGATTTCTGGCATAAATGTTGATAAATCTCAACTGCTGCCCAACCTTGCCATACCCCCTATTTGTATAAGTAAAATAGTCACGATTTTTCTTTAGCAAATTAGCAGTTTGGGCAAAAAGAATTGTGACTTTTTATGCCAGAAAAATGGCATACATGGATTAACAAATATGCCCTATTGTGACAAAATGTTGCAAAAGCATGTGTTTTTAAAAGCTGGTCATCTTGTGAAACACGTAACTGAACATGTTCAACCAAGACAAAATATATAAAGGGCAGATCTGTACCCTACTTTTAGTGATGTTACCATTAACCACTTCACTACCCTACACCACCAGGGATGTTATAGTTTTACCATTCTAGTGCTCTAGACCATCAGAAATGTTACCAATATCTCTTTTAACACACTGAGACATTATGGGTATTAGAAGAAAACAAATTCAACAAACAAAATATTTTTTAAGTGTTGGTTCATGCAGTGCTAATCTCTCATCATGTTATAACACGTATCATTATTCTCCTTTAATTTCTATTTATTATTATGCTGATAAAAATGGTCCCGGGGTAGTGCTCTTGCTCAAAGGCAATGAGTTGTCTCCATGTATACCCATGGTTTGGGTTACGTCATACTCATTACTACAATTTTCACTTCTTGTAGGAGTAGAAAGTCATGTACTTTAATCCTCGGTTACTCACTTAAAAAAACGCACACATTTCTGGTGTATCTGATAAATTCCACAGGTCCAACTGTGACTTGTCAAAACATTAACCTAACAAGTATTTTCACATTGGGGCAGCACAGGTTCAGAAAACATGCCGTAATTGACAGTAATGGTTTAACAGACCTCTTCTTATAGAAATGGCTCAATAATGTTCTTCTGGACCTGCCATGTGGTGAGTGATGTAGTGCAGGCCACATCTCTTCTGATGGGTGGATACAAGTCACTCATGCCAACGTCAGCTTCACATTTCTACTTGTTCACATGATGAGGAACAGTCATAGGAATTTGATATTATTAATTAAAATATTGAAATAAAATGGATTATGTGTTATTGCACATGGTTGGCACAACAATAATCTTTGTGATTTCCCAGATCAGAATTCCTTTCCAGTTTTCTCATAGTAATGAGTTAAATATACGCTTGTTATTTTAGTTTGCTATGCTTCATTTGTAGTATTAATGAAAGTCTTTATTTACGTAGAAAACTTACTTTATTTGTGTTCTTGTTGATAAACTCTGAAAATACTGTGACTTATATGGTTTTAATATCTAGATAAAATGCTATGAAAAACTAACCTGAGGGTCATATATGTGTAATATCTAATCAGTGGCTTAGAAATGAAGAAAATCAGGTTCTTACTGATATTATACCTATATCACATAGAGTAAAACTCATACAGTTGATGTTAGCAGCATCATATTTTATGTAGGAAATTCAATATAAATGAAATTATTTTCAAGGGCCTATCCTCATTAAAGGATAGGCCATCATTGTAAAATCTCTGGAAACTGTCTTAAAGGGAGTCTATCAGATGCTCTATGTCTACTAAGCTAATCGCAGCACTGAGTAGAGGACTACCTGGGGTATTTCTATTAAAAATATTTACAGTATATCCTATTGATATGCCATAAATGCCCCATGTATCTGGAGGTCCACATCTCTCTTGTACATATTGGTCCTTTATCCGTGTCTTGAGAAAGCATATGTCCAGATTTCTTCATGAATTTTTTTGGCATCTCCCTCCCTGTATGCATGGCATATTCTCCACTCACTGTCACCATGAATTGGAGGATAGAGATCCCTTTTTCACATAGATGCAGGTCCCAGAGTTGAGGATGGGTCTAGATGGGTCATGTGGGGATGAGTTTATATTTTCCAATAACATATATTTAATGTCTGTTTTTTTATCTTTAATACTAATGTTTTAGTAATGGCCACTATCTGACTGCACCCATTGCTAGGGTACGGCTTACTGTTAACCACTAAATAGGCTAACACTGACCCACATTGGTACACTGATTATCTACCATCATCAGGGGCACTGGACCGAGCTGGTAAGGTCCAGTATCCTACCATCTAGTGATAGTCAGGTACTGCAGAGGCATAAACCTTGGATTCCCCACTCTGGTAATGCCAGGCTGCTGCCTTGTTGTATGTGGCTGAAAAATGTAAAAGAAGGAGGATCCCATTTCATTTTTTTTAACTCCTTCCAGAACATCCATAGACTATATATGTCTGGGTGGTTCTCTCTTGTTCTGCAAGGATGTACTGGTATATGTCATATAAATCATGCAGCTGTTGAAGTGAGGAGCCGACTGTAACTACAGCCAGAGCTACCCTATAGATGGCAGGGACAGTTTATTATGCTGTGTAATATTCTTGATATCTATATATATGATACATTAATAAAGATTTGTATTGTTATATATACATTTTTTGCTCATGGTTTTCTATTTTTTTGGTCAAGTTTGCACTTCCAGTGAGCTGTATGTGTAGTTAGTATATTAGGGACTGTCTTTCTACTGTCTCAAATCTCAAGTCTTTGCTGTATCTGAAACTAAATCTCTCTAAGACTGAACTACTACTGTTTCCATCATCTAATAGATCTGACCTTGATATATCCATTTTAGTCTCTGGCTTTACTATAACTCCTAGGCAGCATTCCGGCTGCCTTGGGGTTGTGTTTGACTCAGACCTTTGCTTCACCCCCCATATCCAACCACTCACACACTCATATCACCTCCACCTCAAAAAACATCTCCAGAATACGCCCTTTCCTCACCAGAGATACACTAAAGACACTTATTGTCTCTCTGATTCATTCTCGCCTTGACTACTGTAACTCCTTACTAATCGGTCTTCCCCTCACTAAACTCTCCCCTCCCCCTACAATCTATTCTGAATGCAGCGGCCAGGCTCATCTATCAGTCTAGACGCTACAGCGATGCCTCTGGTCTGTGCCAGTCGCTACATTGGCTGCCTATTCATTATAGAATAAAATATAAAGTTATCACCCTCATCCACAAGGCTCTCCATAATGCTGCACCTCCCTACATTTCCTTCCTCGTCTCTGTCTACCGCCCAACCTGTACTCTCCATTCACCCAATGACCTAACACTTACATCCTCTATTATCAGAACCTCCCAAACTTGTATACAAGACTTCTCCCGAGTTGCACCCCTTCTCTCGAATGCTCTATCCCAGACAATCAATTAGATTAGCTCCCAACTTCTACAGCTTCACGTGCAAACTAAAGAAACATCTTTTCAGACAGGCCTATCATAATTCCTAATGTAAACCCTTCCGTACCGTAATTAGAATCCCTAAAATGAACCCTCCTCTGTTCAAGCTCCCACATTATCCCACACAATATGATGCCATTTCAGACTAACTTTATATGTCCAGGCACCATCTGCACGTTAAAGGACAAGATTGATGATGGCTCATACAGGTTTATGTTTGTGTAATGACAGTAACCTGTATTACAAAATTGTCTAACCATTGTATAAGCAATGCTACCTCCGATGCCACCCCTGCTACCTCTTGTGTCACCTGCCCCGTCTCATAGATTGTAAGCTCCTGCGAGCAGGGCCCTCAGACCCATTGTGTGAATTGACTATTTCTTTGTAAAGTATCTTTTTATCTGTACTTGAACCCTACAAATTGTACAGTGCTGCGGAATATGTTGCCGCTATATAAATTACATTTATTATTATTATTATTATTATTATTATTAGTAGTAGTAGTAGTAGTATTATATGTTGAGGTAGTTGTTCTAAAACAATATTGCTTGGGCATGGTCAAGAGGGCTGAGCAGACTAAACTAAGCAGAAATCATCAGGGATTTGCTCAGTTGTGCCCACAGGTGAACTTGTTATGCCTTATGGGCAGGCCCATGTGCTACACAAAAGGAACAAACAGCTGCAGGGAGTGTTAGAAAGTACATGGTGTGAACTGGAGGGAAGCATATGACAATAACGGACACAGGCACTGAGAACAGGGAGTTATGGGCAGGCACAGTCAGATGAGCAGTGGCCATGAAGTACCCAAAAAGGGGAGACCAAAGGCAATGGAGGCAAACTGTGCAGCAATGGATCACAACCAAATGCAAGGTATTAAGCAGGATTTACCCCTGAGAGCCAGAGAAAGCTTATTTGCATGCAATTTTCCCCCCCTGTACTGCTAGGCTTAGTAGGTCCTCTACTCAGTGTTCTTATTAGTTTAATAGCCATAAAGTATCTTACAGACAAACTATCAGAGTAGTCTATGTAGAATGAATATGTATTTCTTGTCATGAGTGTCCTGCATCTAAACAGGTTTTGGATCAATCAAATATTTTATATATTGATTGCTGTTAAAAAATAATTGCTACATACCTGTTATGATGAAGAATAATCACAGGGTGGGTTTTTTTTTTGTTTTGTTTTTTTGCAACAGCTATCTTATAAAGACATTTGCTGAAAATTTCCATAGTGCTTATCAAAGTAGGTTAAAGTTGGATAAATCTACTTATTTTAACTTATTACCCTCTATCTGTTGAAACGACTAAGACGCTCGTCCAGGCCTTCATAATCTCCTGCCTAGATTACTGCAACATGCTTCTCCATGGACTCCCAGCAAACACCCTTGCCCCCCTCCAGTCCACCTTAAACTGCGCTGCTCGCTTAATTCACCTCTCCCCCCGATCTTCATCAGCTGCTCCCCTCTGCCAGACCCTCCACTGGCTACCTATAGCCCACCGAATTGAGTTCAAGCTACTAACATTAACATACAAAGCCATCCACAACCTGTCTCCTCCATATATCTCTGAACTAATCTCCCACTACCTGCCCACACGTAACCTCAGATCCTCCAATGACCTCCAACTCCGCTCTGCTCTCATCCGCTGCTCACACAACCAGCTCCAAGATTTCTCCTGTGCATCCCCCATACTCTGGAACTCCTTACCAAGACACATAAGACGGACCCCCACAATCACAGGCTTCAAGAAGGCCCTGAAGACTCACCTATTCAGGAAGGCCTACAACCTCCAATAACACTACTGTCACCACACCACCATCTGAACTGTCTCCCCCTCTCTTTCTGTCTCTACCCCCCTTCCCTCATAGATTGAAAGCCCTTGCGGGCAGGGCCCTCTACCCCACTGTGCCAGTCGGTTATTGTTAGTATTATATCTACCTGTATATTCTGTGTACTGTATGTAACCCCCAAATGTAAAGCACCATGGAATTAATGGTGCTATATAAATAATAAATAATAATAATAAATAAACATAAACTCTTAGCAGTCAACAGAGATAGCTGTTAGCAGTACAGCTATTGTAACTTGTATGTGGTATCTTAGGGTACCCAATTAATGTGGATGGTAAAGTGTTTAAGTCTGATCAATGGATAAGGAAAACAAAGTATAACTCCATATCCTTATCTTATATGTCCAAAATATACAGAATATAAATTAACAATTTCTTCTACCTTCGTATACAATATAACAATACATTACAAAAATATGGGACACAATTCAGTTAACACTTTCAAAATAATAATAATTTTTTTTTTGAGAATTGCAGCATTCTGGAAACTATTGAAGTGAAACACTAACAACACCTGAAGTCTAAAATTGTATATTCATGATCAGAAAGACTTTAGAGAAAACAAGTTCTAAGGTCACCTCCTAACTGCTGAGAACCGAGCCCAAACGTGCTCATCTGCAAAGAGCAGAACAATAATTTTTGTAGCTAATGTCAAAAACATGATGAAAGATGGACGTTAACAATATTAATAGGTCCATGGGTCAGGGATGATCTGATTCTTTAAACCAGATGTAAACAAGTTAGTGTTGATAGGTTGATAGACAGGCCGTTTCTGATATCAATTATCCAAGTGATTGTAATGAGAGAAGATTGAGTTAAAATATTCAATTTTATAAAAAAATAAAAAACCATAATCATGAAGATTGAGCACAAATTAGGTTGTATTATGAGTCATTAGTTAAATATTTATTTCTAAAAAGAGAAGAGGAAAATATCTTGGCCATGACTAATATTTGAATTGTTGCTCAGAAGAAAATAAAACGTACATTTAAATATAAAAAAATAATATTAAAAACAGGTAAAATTTAATAAGAAATAATAATAAAATATTTATACAAAAAATATACGAATAATGAATTAAGGATCTTCTTTTACATCCATTGTTCTGATCAACTTATAGGATCAATGGACTGAAAACTTAATATAATAACTGATCTAGATGGAGCACCAAGAAAAAATCAAGATGGAAGTTTTTGTCTGTCTTATTTGTTTACGTTTCAAACAGAAGATAGTTTTGCATCCAGAAGAGCAAATATTATAAAACAATAAAATGATATATATAAAACTTTACACCATTGGTAGAAATAAATTACACTAGGCAAAAACGATATATGATAAGATATGGATAAACATCAATAAACCATAAAAAGTACCAATTGGGACAACAAAATTTCCATATAGATTGCTATAAAAATATGCTAGGAGATTATTCTGCACAGAATGTTGGCCTAAGACGACACAGTGCTAAAAGGTGACCATTCACTTAAGAGAAGGGTGTTCCAGTTTTTGTAAATCCGTAGAAATCTTAAACAACTACACAGCTAGGCCAGTAAAGGATCAGCATTACGATCAAAGTTTGTGAAATAAAATAACATAACCAGATGATGAAAAAGAAAAAAGAACAAAACAGAAACATTCCCTCTATTTTTTTCGATTTTATTTTATATTTTGATGGGTTTGTCTATTACAGGGTTGGACGAGAAATAAGTCAGCTGCTGCATCTTTTCTTGTTCTCAGTTTCCAAAACTGTTTATTTTCATCTGAACCATATAATGTACAATATGTCAAAGAATAAAACAAAGGGAAATAGTTTAGAACTTTGAGGGTTTTTCAGATTTTTTATATTGGTTCCCATGTTTGTCAAATGCAGGGCTTTGCTTTGCTCTGATGAATGCCATATGTTCACTGTGTCATGCATATGTCTGCTTGTCATTGTAAGGAAGCAGACGTCTCTGACATCTATCATTGGGAGGTCCTTACAGAAGAACATACATTATCTTCTCCTTGGCAGTCCACTGACATCCGCACATTGGTAGAATATTGATATCTTCTGTTTTCAGGATCTGTCTTTATTATATTGCTTATATTCACGGTGGATTGATGAGTTCTTATTAATATGGTCAGATGTTAGATGGTTAACCAGCCCTTTAAGATTTATGGCTTATTCTTAGAATAGACCATCAATATTAGTATGTTTGAAGGGTCTGTGGTGCCAGCACTACAGCCTCTTTAAAGGCATTTTTGCGACACCCTAAACACTACTATTATTATTCGCAATTCAGTTGCATTCAAGTAAATGGACTGAGCTGCGATACCAAGCACAGTGACTGTACAAATGTACGATGCTGTACTAAGTGAGTACAGAAGAGGTTGCAGAAGTCATCTGAATTCTGCAACCTCTTCAATTAGTAAGTCCTGAAAAACCCCTTCAGGCTGAAGCCCCCACGTTGCAGAACTGCAGCTTTTTTTTTGTTGCAGATTTTGCTGCAGTTTTTTGCGCCAAAGCCAAGAATGGCCACTGAAGGAATAGGAAATCCTCCTTTCTGTTCGATTCACTCTTAGCTTTGGCTTGAAAAACTTAGTATGATGATGAGAGACCCTCAGTTATGTATCTTTCTTTGAAATTTATTGTTCCTTATTCATTTTTGTCTTATGGACCTTTAGAAATGTTGTGTTTAAGCTGTGTTTCCATTGGTGGTCAACTCGCTTCAGTGGTTTCATGTGAAATTGGCCAGCCAGTTTATTGCCCCTAGGCATCAGATGTCCATGGTGGGAGGGGAGGGCAATTGACCCTCAGTTGAACCCCAGACACACTGCATGTAGGACTTTGTGTCATGCAAAAAAAAACAACATACGGTCCCCTTTAAAAACCCGTTCCATTTAAACATGACCACTGGCAAGCTGTCCCCGGTCCAGTTTCCTCGGGGTTTAGGACAGGCACCCCGGGGCGGACAGCATCAGCAGTGTGAACTTACAAAGTAGCATTTAGATACTTCTCTTTCCACCCATAGGTCAAGTTGCAACAATTTCTGAACTACCTTGTAAAATGTGGAAATGAATAAACCAGTAGTTCCAATAACATCACAACAAATATGTCTGACAAGTGTCACTAATATTACAGTACATGACTCCCAGTGTGTATGAAATGCAAGTCTTTACTTCTAATGCAGAAAATTGATGCAGTAAACTTTTTAATGTCCAAAACTTTTGTTTAAAAAACGTAACTTTGTGGTCCTAAACTATGCGGCAATCTTTGTCTCAGAGCTAATGTAACTCCATAAATCGGCCTGAGCTCACTGGTTCTCGTTTATTATAATTAGTGGTTTTTATTCATGTAAAAAGCCCAAATACATATTCTCAATGTATTTTTTCTGGCATGCCGAGCCTTTAGTTGGCAGATTGTGATAAACATTAACATTAGTAACATTTTCTATATATGGAACATTCACTTACGCAGCCAAAAGATATATTTAACAGGAACAAAGGTTTAATCCTCAGTTACCAAATTATTTGCATAGTCTACAGTAGAAACAGAAACTTTAAAGAGGATCGGTCACCTCTCCAGACATGTCTTTCTTTGTGAGATAAAAACTTTGGAGTATCTCTTGAGTGTCTTGAGTATCTATGAGAGACAATTCTAACAGTGGTATTTCATTATTTCCAAACGGAAACAAACATGTACAGTCTGTGGCACCATCTTATGTGCATGTCCAGATTAAAGCTGATGTAACTAGTTTTTAACATCAATAAGTTAATAAAATAAGCTTCTTTAAAAGAGTCTATCAGGTAAAGTGTCTTCCAAACCAATAATAGTGCTATGCAGCGGCGGTGAATAGGAGTAGGAACATACCCCTGTGGCCACAAAGCAATGAATCAAAGCACATATACAGAAGTGAGCAAACAACTAATCTTCAATATAGTTAATCAATACAATTTCTCAAGAAACAATTCAACCCAATATGATGGTTAACAAAAGCCATGGAAGTCTACAACTTACACATTCCCTCCCATACAGAGTAGCCACACATGGGCACAAATAGAATAATCATCCCATTCTGTTAACTTATGAGGAGATCATGTTTATGACTAGCCTCTTGATAATAATAGATAATGGATAATGGAGGACACAATTGTAATAATCTTTTTACAGATATGCAAATTAGTCTGTAAGGGGAACTTAACTCTTCTGCATACCACAAGGGATTGTTCATGTGGCTCCTACATACTCCAGTCTATCCAAGGAAAGAGCAGCCTGGTCCCCACTACTCTAATGCTTAGAAATTTGGCCAAAGAAAGAACCCACCCACTTTGGTTGGCACAGTAAAGGTTAACAACAGTTGGGTAAACACAACACAAGTTAACAATGCTCTGCAACCTTGTAATAGCTTGAGAGCAGTCATTCTGTGACCTGTTTATACAGGTGTCAGACTCAATGCACACAGGTCCCATGTCCCACAAGCCAAGGCTCGATCCACTAACTTTTGGGTAAAGCCCATGTTCTTACTCTGGACTGACACGAATACTCTTCACTGAATGAAACTGTAATGGAGATCCAGATGGAAGTCTGGAATATCTTTTAATATGAGATTTTCCTGTCTGGCATGACTACAAGGCATCAAGCCATAGCGTGCAAAGGCTGTATATCAAGTGTACAAAAACACCACCCATTTTACAACTAAATGATACAACTGGGTTCCACCTCTTTGGAAGAATCTTTGCACTGTCCTCTTTCCAGAAAATACCATATTGAAGAAGGTGCGACGACCCATTAACAAAATACATACAATGTTCAGTAAGGAGTCACCAAAATTTGCAACAAAGCATGCAAATACACAAAAATAAAACACAGTTGCAGTGTACAACCATATTGTAAGTATGTACACAAAACATACCTAACCTATTCTATGGCCATAATTGTGTAAGGTTTCCTTCACATCAATAAACCTATAAATGCACTTGGTGTGGGCCTTATTTGCTTATTTGCTTACCTACAGTCAACTTCTCAACAGGTGTCCCTGCTCTCTTCTAGAATTGCTGCCTGATGTGCCATTTTATGAATGGTTGACATTCTCAACCCCTGTGTTGTGGATCTTTTTAGGTACATCTTATACTCCTGGTACACTTGAGACTGATATGCCTGATCATCTCTGCCTTACTCCATTGGTTTGTAACCTAAATGGTATGTTTCTGCTCCTATTAAAGCCCCTCCATCACTGTTTTAGGTTTCAACAGCATTTTGAACCTCATAGACTTCATTTATATTATTTCTTGACAGAACTTTTTGGATTATTTATTTTCTTTAAATAATGTGCATGTGCACCATTGGTTAAATATTATGAATAAATAATAAAATAAAATATATAAATCCTTGATAAAAATAATTTGTGCAAGACAAAACTTGCAGTCATGTGACTATTTTAGATTGCAGTTGCAAGTGCTTACAAGAGCATTGTTGTCTGTGATACCAAAGTGGTGTAAGAAGACAACCAATTGTTAGGGAATAGCCAGATGATAATTCCCCAGAAGCTGCTGGTGAACCCTGGAGGGAGGGGCACAAGGGACAGTGAGCCCTAAACTGAAGCCCCCCGCTTGCCCTTCCTATTGCCAGACCCTATCCTAGGTAATAGGCGACAACCACGAAGACAATCCCTCCCTGAATACGTGAAACACAAAACGCAGACAAGACAAACAACAACAAAGGGAGGTCAGCTAGCCAGGGTTCGGTAACAAGAGAGCGATGCAGTGCCAAATCGGAGTCAAGATAATAGTCAGTAGGAAAGCCAGAGGTCAAGGATTAGCATACAAGTAAATAACAGCAAGAGATCCAAGAAAGCAAGGGCAATAATCGGCACCAGTGTGACTGTGAGCCAAGACTAAATAGGGAAGGAAGAACCCGCCCAGAACCTGACAGGAAGAAAAGCTGTCAATCACAGGCAAGACAGATTAACCACTTAATGAACAGAGGCAACCTTGGCAGAAGACGGGTGTGGTGCAAATCCAATTAAGGACTAGAGCCGTGTTCACACAGTGCAACTAAAAACCTTAAGCAGATTGTCAAACTGAACACGCCCCCGGCGCCGCAGCATGCGAACAGAGGGTGGCGCAGAGGCCCGAACAGGCAGAGATGTTACACCAATGTTGGAAAAAAGGACAAAGCTGTTATATTGCTGCTCCAGCAGGCACTAAAGTTAAAGGGGTTGTCCCATCTCAAGGATCCTATCTAGACTGCTGGTTAATGTGGATTCAAGTCTTTTCCTAAATACATTGCTTCAGCAAAACTGCTTTGTTTGGCTGTTATCTTAATTTATTCACTTCATTGTTTACACTCTGTTTCCATAACCATGGACCTGGGGATGGTCTTATTTCTCCACCCAGGACAGGTGGCATAGCTCCCTGCTCTAAGATAGGGGAGGGGGAGCTGAATGCTCAGAGCAGCTTGTATTTCTGAGCTGCTTATCTCCCTGCTCTTCCAGTTATCAGCTCTGCTGATTTAATTTTGCTGATATAAGGGAGCACACAAGAATTCAAGGCCAGCGGCATAGAAGCGACTCCCCACTGGCTTTACATGTGAGACAGCAAGTGAAACCCCACCCACCAATTTATGGAGAAAACCAGGAGGAGAACAAAGTTTACAGCCTGCAAGTTGGTGACCGGGCAACTTGGGAATACCCCTTTAAGTTTAAGGCCTGTATAGTGACTGTACAATAATCAGAGCGACCTGGAAGAGGAACAAATACTTATTGGTCCAAGTTCCTTCAGACTAAAGCTTCATTTCAAAGACTTAAAAACAAAATATACTGTAAGTCGCCCTCCAAATTTTTCTTAAAGTCCATACAATGTCTTTTGGAATATGCTGTACAGGGTACAGCTGCCTATTTTAGAACACTGAGTCTGCTTTGTCTGACAAATTGATTCATGTATAAATTGTATATACTGTATATGGCATACTTCACCTTTAAGTAATATATATATATATGCTATGTTTTTGCTTCTACAATACTGCTGGCTTCTATGGAAGTGAAGTGTTTAATTTTCACCTCTCATATATTTATTAGATTTCTTCCACTGATCCAACTTATGTTCCAACTTCCATAATGGAAAATGGGAATTTGTGGTCAATGCATTTATGTGTGAATTATTAGCTGGCAATTGGCAATTTCGAGGCCGGTGCCAGCTTTGTATGAAAGCTTTCCTCTAGCGGACTAGAAATAACAGATACCTTGTCAGCTAAGTTCCCAGATATATGTTGGATATATATCTGCAGAAATTCCAAATTATCTCACTGTATCATGGGTCGGACATTAGTGTTACCAGTCTACACTAGAACTGACAATGAAATGGAGATAAGCTAGGCTGTGTGAGGCCTGGCTTCATGTCTACACAGAATACATGATTCCTGAATGCTAATTTGACAGCTTTAAACCATTTATCCTATTACAAAATGCACCAGCAATGTAATTATGTAAAACATATCAACACTTGAGCTTTTCAATATTTTTCTTGTTTTTGGTGAAGTAGTGCCATATGGATGAAAAATCTCGGGGCTGAATGCTTCAAACAGTTTAATACAGCTGGTCTTTATCATCTCAAGTTGTGCCGTTCCTACAAAGAGACACATGAGTCTTCAGTTGCTTAACTGTGAAATTGAAAGCCTTGACAATGGATAGTATGTAGTAGTGGCAGTGACATATTGATTAACATATGGCCGACACATTATCTGTAAAATATAAAGGATTGCCAAACAGGACTTGTACGCGAGCCAAGAATATCACAACAGTAGGAACATTCAGAGAGCCTTACTATTCTGAATTGATAAAAGGACGCTAATCCTAGCAATGTATAGGGATAAAAAACTGCAAAAAAAAGTATCTGCAAGACTTACAAATTCATGACATAATCGCAACATAGCGTGATAGCATAGAAGGAAACCATACCCCATGTTCTTCCATAACTATGTCCAGTAGATCATGAGTTTACATGATCGGATGACCCAACCATTTCTCAGAGTCTTTTCCATGTTGACTCCTCATGAGGATATAGAGTCTGTGAAGATCTGTTACAATCCATCACTCGGAGGGGTTAAGGAATTATAGGGAGGTGAATGGGGTTACAGATTGGCCTAGAGTCACCCTACATTTTAGAGAAAGCAAAACATTTCAGCGTGGGTTCATTTGGCAGACCTTTGCAAAATGACAAAACTAGAAGGAATTATACTACCGTATTTTCTTTGGAGATAAAGAAGATTGTTCGTCACTCTGGCATTTTGAAAGAACATAACAGCTTGGAGCATTTCTATGGAATTGGCAGCCCTTCACAATGTGGACACATGAAACGCAGACCAAATAGATTCTTGATTTATTGTTAAGATACTTGCCTGTCTTAATTTTGTAAAAAGCCGCTCTACTTGTCAAAGCTGTAACACCCAGTACCAAGAGTGTTTCTCTAAAGTTTAGCTTTGTGATACCAGTCATTTCCCTATCATTAGGAAAACAAGATGAAATCAGCTGGAAAGTAGTAAGATCACGGTTTTTTCTCTCATTTCCAATATATAGAATGAAACATCGCCAACATGTTTTTGAGCGTCTTAGTTTTACTTTCCTTAGTATAGCAAACTGCAAAAATTTTTACATTCATTTTAATTGCCTCCTCTCCAAATATATCACTGTAACCCTTTTGTCACCTGACTGAATGTATATGATTGCTGTTGTACCATGTGACCAATGACTGTGACATGATCGGCATAGGGAAGAAGTCACAATGGTACAGATAGGTCATAAAAATGTAAGAAGAACCATTTGAAAAGCTGGAAAAGCCAAGTAAGGCCTGGATTACATCTGCATTCGGTATTCCGTTCAGAGAGTCCACTTGGACACCCCTAAAACGGAATACGCAAACGTATTGACCAGTGGTGTGCACTGAAAGCACACAGCCCCCATAGACTATAATGGGGTCCATGTGCTTTCCACTCGGTGCCCACATGAGTCATAAGGAGAGGAAAGTAGTTCATGAAGTACTTTTGTCTCCACATGACTTGTCTATGGGGTTCGTGTGCTTTCATAACCTCACCTCTTGTCAATGCATTCAGTATTCCGATCGGGGGGTCCCCAAGTGGACTCCCCAAACGGAATACTAAATGCATATATGAACCAGGCCGTAGAACATTTTTTTCTGACCCTTGATGTCTTTGTGTGAGCATGGCAGAGGCTGACCAAAGACAGATAACTGTATAAATGCAATACAATATCTGTCAGAAACATCCACCAGCCACTGTTGGGCACATCACTTGAAAAGTCATTTATGGCATCAATGGAAGCCCAGACCAGGGCACAGGTGTGTAGTTACTAGTTTTTTTTGCTTTTTATACTGTTTTTTATTAATGTGTATGCTCCTTATAGTTGGTATCCTTTAATATGTAAACTGACTAGATGTCAATGTTTGGGACAAGGGTTAAATGAGAATGAGAGACGCTTAATCTATTATCCTTGGCTTACTATTATAGGTAAAGTCTGCAGTGATGTACAGTACAGCATATAATGTGGTAAAGAATAGGCCTTACCACAAGTGCATAGCTGATCGCTCTGTCATCCAGGTTTGCAAATGGAAACTGAGCATATGTTAAATAAAATGTAATCTTGGATTAATCATTCAATAATATGACACAATGGAGTGATTTAGTGAACAGCCCAAGATGACACCATTTTAATATACTTTCTAGAGTGATCTAACCTTTACATATGATTCATTTCACATACATGAAATCTGAGATCCCAATTAGGAGACTTTGGGATAATGTAGTGTCTAGAATTCTTCTGCTGGGAAGACAATATAAAGTTTTAAGGTCACCGCTAATAGCACTAATGCATTGTAACATTGCAGAAATGTCAAATATAATCCAGTCTCAGCAAGTCTTACTGGAACCCAACAAAGCTGTATGATGTAAAACAGGACCACCAGCAACAGAGAACGATACCATTGGGTCACCAGCCATGGAAGAGCATATTATTGGGCTATTATGGCATAAGGAATATGCCAAAAGTTCACCAAGGGTGCAACGTTTCCAAGTCACCAACTTCAAAGCATCTTCCTGTAGTACTAGGCTACAAATATAACTAAGTTTTTGTGTTATAAACCTATTTACACTGCTTATTCCATAGTCTTCATAATCCCTTGACTTTCATTAAAGATGGCAATTCTTTCTGCCGAGACAGGTTAATAAATGGAGCATGAAATATCAATAAAACAGTTCTGAAAAATTATTATTTCTTTTCTTTTGTTTGCAGTGATTTTTTTTTATTGATTTTTAATTTCTGAAACTACCTATTATTTACATGCTAAAATGTTTTGTGAGAATGTCGGTGTGTTATCCTAATTCAGAATTTATTCTATCTATCTATCTATCTATCTATCTATCTATCTATCTATCTAGAAGAGCAAAAAGTATTCCTTGGAGGTAGCCACCTTCTTTTGGATTTTCCATCCTCACTTTGTATTTTCTGTGCTGCTTTGAACTTTTTCTATCTATCTATCTATCTATCTATCTATCTATCTATCTATCTATCTATCTATCTCCTATCTATCTAACTATCTATCTCTCTATCTATCTATTATCTATCTATCTATCTATCTATCTATCTATCTATCTATCCATCCATCCATCCATCCATCCATCTATTTATCTTTCTACCTATCGATTGATCTATCTATCTGTCTATTTATCTCCTTTTTATATGTAGGACTATATTGTTCATCTGTAAAATTCTTAGTATAATTTAGCACTTGCATAAATTAGAAATACTCAATAAGGGAACATCATCAATGGTAGAGTAAGGCAATCACATGTGGTCGATGACTGCACAGATACATAATTATAGATACTATACAGATAAATAATAGAGATGAGCGAGTAGTATTCGATTGAATACCTCCCCTGCATAGTTATTGGTGTACTAGGTCGAATACCACGTGGTAAACGCAGTACAAATTCGATGCCCCTCCCTCCTTCCCTGGCGCTTTTTTTTTTTTACACCAATACCTATGCAGGGGAAGCATTTGATCGAATACTACTCGCTCATCTCTAATAAATACGTCTGTTTACCTGTATAATCACGTGATCATTGACGGCCACGTGCAGGTTTGGCTTTGTCCACCTGTGGGTGCCACAACAATGGAAAACAGATTGAGACCTCACTCACAGAAACCAATCAGATTCAATGGGACAACTGCGCATTTTTCCACTGCACTAAACTGAATAAATATTCTTCAAAATGGTTAAAAGTAAAAAGCATGTAAAAAAAAAAAAGAGTGGAAATGAAACCGAATGTAGGAGATTTCTCAATGTCCCCGTGGTATTTCATTAAGCCAAGTGAGCAGATTTTACAGCAGCTTAGAGCATTGTGTTATAAATACAGGTGAAAGCTTTATCATCAGATATTCCTGCCATAAGTGCACTTGGATTGCTATTACCATTTAGATAAAATACTTTGCAATGCTTTTAGCGCACGCATTCTCTGTAAAGTTCTCAGTGTTAACATCAGTGTATGATAATTCAATGTAGACATTTCATGTTCTACGACACAAACCTGAGATAGATATCCAAGCCAAAAAACACTAACAGGAAACTACAAGCGAGTAAAGTGTGACCTTTTGTAAAGAAAGTATAGGATTTCAGCGCCAAAAACATTATTTTTAGCATGGCTTTTTTCCATGGCTCTAAAGTCGCTGCTCCCTTCTGTAGCAAAACATGGCTTTTGAAATGAAGAATGCTAAGCCTTCTGAGGATACCAAGGTCTCCGAGCAGCCGTCAGATGGTAGTAAAGGCAGAAGTCATTATTGAGCTGTCTAACATATGTACATGTATGTGTCACTTGCAAACATACTTAGTTAACCCTAGACTTGCCAAAAGTGAATTCATTACAGATAATTAAAGAGGAACTTTGGCAGGGGTAACACAAAGTCTTCTGCTGGTCCTCCTTCAACTTCAACCACAGGGAGAATACTGAGAGCCATGGTCTCTGGCAGCTAGGGTGAACAATTTCTACTAAATTTCTACTAAATGGGAGTGACATCGCTGCTCTTGAAGAATTGGCATTGTATCTAAAAGACACATCTATTACTAAAGAGCGGCTTGTACATCCTTGGGTGGTTCCTCAGCCTGAAGGCTTTGAAAAGTTGGAATCAGATTTGGAATTTGAACGTAATAATTACAATGGGAACCTCTAGGTTGTGCCAGTGACACACAACAGCTATGGAGGAAATTTTAGAACATAATTAAGGAGATATTTCCATCTTAGTATTTAAGGCTGTATCCATAGAATAAATACCTATTAGATGCGGGTCCTACCTCTGGGACTTTGCTTCTATGCTGAGAACGAGGACCTGTCTGTTCTCTAAAGTGAATGGAGAGGAGCCGCATATGTTCACTCCATCCACTTGTACTGGAGGTATGGAAATAGCTGAAGCTCCCTGCTTACAAGTGAACAGAGAGACTCTCACATGAGTGGGACTTCTTCATTCATTTTTGAGAAATGATACATTTGTCTAAATTAATTTGCGCCAATATTTTGCCAAGTCTTATACCTGAAATGTAGGGAAGAACAATGAAAAATCTATCACAGTGAAACAATTTTTAGAAAGCAGTATAATGGTTACTTTATATTTTCAGTTCAATAATTGTGATTTTTAAGTGAGTCATAATGTTTCCATTTTATGTTAGAATTATTGTCTTTATCTACATTATGTGTTGACATCAGAACATGCGTTTAAGAATACTATACAATCTGAGATACTTGTGTCACTATGATCACCTGTAGCCATATTATATCTCTATATAGTGGCATATTACAGAACCATACTGCAGGAAGATCTGAAACAGAAAAACTGTTTGATGTCATATGAAATTTGTGGCGTATCCGAAAATATAGTACGGACCACCGCAAATGACCGAAGCAGAATCTACTCTCTACTGCATTTCAATAAATGAGTACGCATCTCTTCCTCCTCAGCAGACTGCGCATGTTCTGTTGGCCATTGGTTTCTTACATGAGACCACTGCAAAATGGCCGTGGAACATGTGCCGTCTGCCAAAGAGGAGGACACGTGTCATGAACAGAAGACAGAGGCGACACTGGAATCAATGTGTTATGTCAGTCCTGGTAGCTGCAACGGGGCTAAGGGATAGCAGTAGGGAATCTCGCCCTGCACTACTCCCACTAGCTAACCCGGTCCCTGCCTCACGGGTGTAGGTCGGCTGTTCTCAGGCTAAGCCTGACCCCGACAGCTCCTCTCTCACTGACACCGTAGGCCTAGAGGGAAGTGGGAGAAGGAATGCCCTATAAGATCTCTAGGGACTGGAGACTAAAGGGGGTCACCCCTAACGAACAAGTGAAGCTGCTACTGACAGGGACTGACAAGGGTGTGCGCTGACTAACAACACAAGCAGCACACAGGAAACATGTAGGAAAGGAATTCCCCAAACCAATATGGGAAGGAACTTTACACTAGGAAACAAACACAGGGAAACTGAGTAGAAATCAAAGGATAAGGCAATTCACTCACACAGTCAATTATACACAGAGGGAGGATTGGTGAACACAGAAGGGAAAACACACACACCAACTTGTTCACCCAAAACCTCCCAAAAACCAACCACGGAACTTCCTCTATCCAAGATAACCACCTACTCCTCCTGCTAAGGCCTAGCTCTGTAAAAGCGACACTCAGCACAGAACCATGGGAGGCATGGGTTTAAATACCGAGTAGAGACCACTCCTCCCAGGTGCAAATGGGAGGACAGACTAATCAACCAGGAAAGAAAGCAATGAACCTAAATACTCCTAACAGGATCCTCCCCTCAAGGAGAAGACTCCGGATTCTCTAGGAGCATCCTTCTTCGGGAACTCCTTGTGGAATTTCTCCACGAGTCTGGGGGCTGACATATCCGACTCCAGAACCCAAGAATTATCCTCAGGACCGTATCCCTTCCATGCCACCAGATACCGTAGCTTCCCCCGAACATATTTGCTATCCAGAACTCGGGATATCTCATACTCCCCGGACTCAGAAACTGGTGGAACCTTAACAGGAGACGTTCCCTTCTTGGCCTTCTTTAACAAGGAGACATGGAACACCCGGTTTATCTTCCACCTTTTAGGTAGTTGCAGCTGCGCCGCCACTTCATTTACCATCTTGATGATCTTAAAAGGACCCACAAACCTGGGACCCAGCTTCTTGCAAGGAACCTTCAACCTGATATTCTTGGTGGACAACCAAACCATCTCACCAGGGAAGAACTGCAACTCTCCTCTCTTCCGATCCGCCTGGACCTTAGCCTGGTGCGACGCCCGCACCAGATTCTCTCGGATACGGGACCATACCCCTTGCAGCTTTTTAGAAAATAGCTCCTCCTCCGGAACTGGGGAAGAAATGGAAGAAAATACTCCGAAAACAGGATGTCTACCACCGGAGCAAAAAAAAGGTGTGGTACCTGTGGCATTGGAATCATGGTTGTTTAGGGAAAATTCTGCCAGGGGGAGAAAGGCAGCCCAATTATTCTGGTTCTCTCGAACAAAACACCTCAAAAACTGTTCCACATCCTGATTCTTCCTCTCTGTTTGTCCGTTAGACTCTGGGTGAAACCCGGAGGAAAACGACAGTGTAACTCCCAACCTGCTGCAAAAAGCCCGCCAGAATTTAGCC
The DNA here is from genome assembly GCF_031893055.1 of Leptodactylus fuscus. Lineage (NCBI taxonomy): Eukaryota > Metazoa > Chordata > Amphibia > Anura > Leptodactylidae > Leptodactylus > Leptodactylus fuscus. The sequence goes on from NC_134266.1 coordinate 68,921,348, forward strand.
ACAAATTGCGGTCCCCTGTCCGAAACGATATCCTCAGGAAGACCATGCAACCTTACAATTTCTTTAATAAACGCCTCAGATAGTGTCTTGGCACATGGCAGCCTGGAAAACGGGATCAAATGGCACATTTTCGTGAAGCGGTCAACGACTACCCAAATGACCGTGAAACCCCTAGACACCGGAAGGCCCGTGATGAAATCCATAGACAGATGAGTCCAAGGTGCCTTAGGAGGTTCCAATGGATGTAGAAGACCGTGGGGACGGGTATGCGACGCCTTGGCTCTTGCACAGACCGAACAATTTTGAACAAACTGTAAGACATCCTTACTCCACCCTGGCCACCAAAAATTCCTAGACACCAATCTCATGGTCTCTGAAACCCCCGGGTGACCAGCAAGAACCGACTCGTGACACTCCCTCAGGAGACTTTGTCGGAGAGTAGTTGGAACAAAAAGCTTGTTTCTAGGTATCTTGGAAGGTGCAGCGTGTTGCGCTTCGATCAAGGCCTTCTCCAATTTCGCGCCCAATACTGCTACCACCACTCCATCCCCAAGAATAGTGGCAGGCGCCTCTCGTTCCTCCTCAGTCGACATATACCGGGATAAAGCATCAGCCTTAACATTCTTTGAACCCGGCACATAAGTCACGGTAAAATGGAACCGCGCAAAAAATAGATCCCATCTGGCCTGCCGTGCATTTAATCTCTTCGCCGACCCAAGATAAACCAAATTCTTGTGGTCAGTAAATACCTGGACTGGCCTTCTGGCCCCCTCCAGGAAATGACGCCAATGTTCGAACGCAAGTTTTATTGCCAGTAGTTCCCGGTCTCCGATGTCATAATTCCGTTCAGAGGCAGAGAATTTCTTAGAAAAGAAGGCACAGGGATGCGTACCCTCCTCGAACTCCTGAGAAAGTACTGCTCCCACCCCCACCGAGGAGGCATCCACCTCCACTCGGAAGGCCAACCTCTCATCCGGCTGTCTCAAAATGGGAGCGGACGAGAATCGCTTCTTCAGTTCTTCAAACGCAGCTAGCGCCTCTGGCGACCACTTAGCACAGTCAGCCCCCTTCTTAGTCAAGTCCGAGATAGGTTTCACAACCTCAGAAAATCCCTTGATAAACTGGCGATAATAGTTGGAGAACCCCAAGAACCGTTGGACCGCCTTTAGGTTCTCGGGTCGCGGCCACTCCAAGACTGCCCTGACCTTCTCAGGGTCCATCTCAAACCCCTTGTCCGATAGGATATAGCCAAGGAAACATAATTTATTGACCGCGAACACACATTTCTCCAGCTTAGCACTTAATTGGTTAACCCTCAGGAGATCTAAAACCTCTCTCACTCTCTCCCAATGAGTCTCCAAATCCGGGGTGTAAATGAGTATATCGTCCAGATAGACCACAACCCCCCTCCCTATGACGGCACTTAGTACATCATTAATAAAATTCTGAAAAAACGCAGGCGCATTGGTTAGACCAAAAGGCATCACAAGATTCTCAAAGTGTCCTAGGGGTGTGTTAAACGCTGTTTTCCACTCATCCCCCTTCTTGATTCTCAGCAAGTTATATGCCCCACGTAAATCTATTTTACTAAACCAGCGGGCTCCCGTAATCTGGCTGAATAGATCCGAGATCAACGGAATGGGATAGGGATTCCGCACCGTGATTTTGTTAATCTCCCTAAAATCCAAACAAGGGCGCAACCCTCCATCTTTCTTCTTTACAAAGAAAAACCCCACTGCTACTGGGGACTTAGATGGGCGAATATGCCCCACCTCTAGACTCCCCTCAATATACTCTTTGAGCGCCTCCCTCTCCGGAATAGTGAGATTGTACAACCGTGTCTTGGGTAGCACTGCATTTGGTATGAATTTAATCGAGCAATCATAGGTGCGATGTGGTGGTAATGTCTTGGCTGCCCTTTCCTCAAAGACCTCCCTAAACTCACATATTTCTTGAGGCAAATTGTCTATAGACAAAGACATAACGGATATGGGCAGACATCGACCATTACACCCCTGCCCCCAAGAAACTACTGACTCGGTCTCCCAGTTGATAATAGGGTTATGCTGCTTCAGCCAGGGCCACCCCAACACTACTTGTGCTGGTAATTTAGACAACAAGAACAAGTCAATCTCTTCCCGGTGGCCACCCACAACAAACTCCAGACCCTCCACCTGTTTGGAGATGACAGCTTGCTGTAGAGGGGTCTTATCAATAGCCCACACCGGTATCTGAGACTTCAAGACCAAAGGACTCACCCTTAATTGCTCACAAAACTCTGAGTCAATAAGGTTGACTGCCGAACCACAATCAACCAAAATCCGGCACTTCTGCCCATTTACCCATCCTTCAAGGGTCAACCCGGCAGTCTGAGTACAGGAAATATGCACACCTCCCTCCTTAGTAGGTTTTCTCCCTTTACCCTCAATAGACCTGGGGTTATTACTCTCCTTGGCGAACCATTCTCTGGAGGGGCATACCCTTGCTACATGTCCCATCCCTCCACACACAAAACAGCGTACTGTGCGGGACCCTTCACTCTTGGGTCTAGCACTTCGCACAGTGGCCCCAATCTGCATGGGTTGGTCCCCCGGGTCCTCTCTAAAAACGGAGAATTGAGGAGGGTTAAGCCCCCCAGGACTCTTGTCTCCACGCTCCCGGAGGCGCCGTCCAACTCTAATTGCCAGCTGCATGGCCTCATCTAGATCTCCCGGAACAGGGTGAGAAACTAGATGGTCTTTAACCTGGTCCGAGAGCCCTGTCTCAAACTGACTAAGTAGAGCGGGGTCATTCCAGTGTACTTCTGCTGCCCACCTACGAAACTCTGTGCAATATTTCTCTATAGCATGATCCCCTTGCACCACACGTCGTAGGTTATACTCAGCCGTGCGTACCCTGTCTGGGTCGTCATACAGTAACCCCATTGTGGAGAAAAACGCCTCTACAGTTAGTAAGCAAGCTGAGTCGGCTGGTAACGAATGTGCCCAGATGAGGGGATCATCTCTCAATAAAGTAATAATAATCCCAACTCTCTGTACCTCAGAACCGGAGGAAAACGGCCGTAGCCGGAAATACAAAAGACAGTCCTTTTGAAATCGGAAAAAATCTGACCTCTTACCTCGGAAGGGTTCAGGTAAGCTGACTTTTGGCTCCAGAGGCCGACCCACAGGGGCGCTACTCACCTGCCTCTGTATGCCCTCCACCTGAGAGGCTGTGTGTTGAGCCAACTGCTGTACTTGAGATACGCCAGAAGCTTGGATGGCATCCATTCGTAGCTTGATCCCCTCCATCTCAGTGGAGATCTGCTGCACCGCCTGGTACAACTGTTTCAGGTCCGTCATAATACAAACGAACCTTTTTTTTTTTTTTTTTTTTTTTTTTTTTTTTTACCGGCTGAGTGTACTGTTATGTCAGTCCTGGTAGCTGCAACGGGGCTAAGGGATAGCAGTAGGGAATCTCGCCCTGCACTACTCCCACTAGCTAACCCGGTCCCTGCCTCACGGGTGTAGGTCGGCTGTTCTCAGGCTAAGCCTGACCCCGACAGCTCCTCTCTCACTGACACCGTAGGCCTAGAGGGAAGTGGGAGAAGGAATGCCCTATAAGATCTCTAGGGACTGGAGACTAAAGGGGGTCACCCCTAACGAACAAGTGAAGCTGCTACTGACAGGGACTGACAAGGGTGTGCGCTGACTAACAACACAAGCAGCACACAGGAAACATGTAGGAAAGGAATTCCCCAAACCAATATGGGAAGGAACTTTACACTAGGAAACAAACACAGGGAAACTGAGTAGAAATCAAAGGATAAGGCAATTCACTCACACAGTCAATTATACACAGAGGGAGGATTGGTGAACACAGAAGGGAAAACACACAAACCAACTCGTTCACCCAAACCTCCCAAAAACCAACCACGGAACTTCCTCTATCCAAGATAACCACCTACTCCTCCTGCTAAGGCCTAGCTCTGTAAAAGCGACACTCAGCACAGAACCATGGGAGGCATGGGTTTAAATACCGAGTAGAGACCACTCCTCCCAGGTGCAAATGGGAGGACAGACTAATCAACCAGGAAAGAAAGCAATGAACCTAAATACTCCTAACACAATGAGGAAGTTGTGCTCTGAGCACAGGGGGAATGCCCTTGCGCTCTCTAAGCACAATTAGCATAACAAAGAAAAGAAGGAAAATTTGAAAATGGAGGCAGAGACATTACTTTACTTGTACAATATTCATGGCCTTATGTTGTCCACATTCTCCTTAGACAGCTCCAGGTTCTGCTGTTTTTGGACGTGTTTTGCCCATGTTTGAACAATTTTTCATGTCTGAAAAACTAAATATATGCTAGATTCATACCTTTGTTTGGGGACCCGAAAAATGGAAACTCAATCTGCTTAAAAAGTGGTTACCCGTGTAAACCTGTGGACTCCATAGACTATAATGGGGTCTGCCTGGTTTCCGTCCGGTCTCCACTCAAAAAATGCGAGAGAAAAGTCGTGCTTGTAGAACTTCTCTCTCCACATTTTACAAGCAGAATGGAGAAAGGATTCCCCAAACAGAAAGCGAGTGCTGGTGTGAGTCCGGCCTTACCATAATTTTCAATGTAATGGATCCATGAAGAATGGCTTTGCATGCCAGCCATGATTTGAACTTTAGTGAATTTTTGGTCCTCAAAAATAATGAAAAACAGCATGCAACTATCCATAGAAAACAAGCACTTTATACTGGACACGGACATCACATGACTGTTAGCCGCCAATGAGGGAATAAAACCTCAAGGTAAGAAGGATGAAGGAGGACTTAGCTACCGTAGCTTCAATTTCAATGAAAATGAATGTAGGTGGTGACTAGGGAAACTGCAGGAAAAGTAAGGTAAAGTATCGGATTTTTATCAATGCCTTAAGAGCACAAATTATTTCCTATCACATGTCAGTGTATATTTGGCTGCCCTACATGACTGAATTCCCATGATCTACATAAGCTGCAGACTTGCAAACATTACCTCAGTGACGTAGCCGCCATCTTCATGGTTTACGATACGACATTGTCTCCTATCAGCAGCACAGAAAACGTATCACCTGCGACTTCACAAGAGGATTCCATTTACTACAATACTTTATGGCGTTAGGACTTTTTTGGCCGGAATTATTTCTTCTTACTTGGAAAACTTAAGTGATGAATGCTACACTTTTAGAGTTTATTATGCTGGAAGCCGAGTTTTATGACTGGGATTAACAACATGTCTTGGTGTTCAGGATTCTATAATACTCAATGTGTTAGTCTTGTATAATTTCAGTCCATTGAATGAACTTGGAACATGTACAAGTTTGGGGAACGTATTTTCTTATTCTGTGGTGTATACTGATAATGATCCAGGATATCACAGCTACCACTCATTCACCCTTACATATAATACTGAACTGAATAAACAGCTAAAGGGGTTGTCTGTGATAAATTAAACCCCCACCACCACCACCACCACCACCACCACCACCTAACTTCTAATTTACGCCTTTAAAAAAATGTATATTTACCCATATACCTGGGGCGGTTATGTGACTGCCTCAGGCACATTTTCTGATTTTCTGGTAGCATCCCGTTTCATTGTTTCCGGAGACGGGAGGCCACCGGTTCTCCTCTATCTTCCCCTGTCCCCCTCATATTCACCAACGCACACCGCTCACTTCCTCACTGACTGTTGCTTCCTTCACAAGTGAGCCGGAGCAATAGAACGCCTGCAGAAGCAAAAAGAAGCAGCGTTCTATTATGCAAGCGTGACTTCTGCTGCCATTCTATTGCGCAGGCGCTAGCTCCAGATCCCAGGTGTGGGCAGAAGAGGGGACCATGGCACCTGAAAGTTATCTCCAGGATGACAAGACAGGTAAGGGCTCGTTCACATCTGCGCCCGGGAATCCATTCTGCAGGTTTCCATTTCCTGCACAAAACTGGACAGGAGACGGAAACCTGCCAGCATCTTTCAAATCCATTCATTTGAATGGGTTTGAAAAGTGTCTGGCCGTGAGCGCCGGTGAGCGTTTTATGCTCTCCGCGATGAAACCGTTTTTATTAAACCGGACACAGAGTCGGACATGCAGTACTCTGTGTCTGGTTTAAAAAAAAAACGTTTCACTGTGGAGAGCTCAAAACGCTCACCGGCGCTCATGGCCGGACTCGGCATGACAGGTTTCCGTCTTCTGCATGCAAAAGATGCTAACCTGAGAGCGGAGATTGAATGCTGGTGTGAACCCAGGGTAAGTATGATGTGGTGGGGAGGGGATTGGGGGACTGAGTTAGTTCAAGAGGTAGATAGATAGGGCTTGTAGTCAGTGTGCTAGCTAGGGATACGGGGAGGGGGGGGTGAGGGAAGAATTGAGAGGGGATCTGAGTGGACTGCAATGCATCATGCTAGTTGTAGGCTAAGACAGCAGGAAGCTACCCTTTTAAACAAATGCAGAGGACACCAGAGAAAGCCAGAGATCACTCAAAACACTGTGAAAGTTATTTTGGTGCTATCATTGGGTTAATAACAGACCTTTTCTAAAAATAATTTTTTTGCCAGGCTTTTCCAGGCCCAACATTATTCATAAATTAAAAGTTGGATCAGAAGGCGAAGCTTAGTAATGCGTGTTTTATTTACTTTTTTATAAACATAATAGAATTTCCTCTTCACTTACGGCGTTCATTTTTGCAAAAGTGACAACTGGAAGTGCAGCCATATTGGTTTTCACTTTTGAAATAGATCTTGGTAGGGCCTGTTAAAACTGCAGTTTCAGGCCCTTTGCATTTCTTTTTGTCACATTTGCAAAAATGGATAGAAAAATGTGAACATCTCCATGAGTAAGTTGAGCATAGCATAGTTACCAAACCTTGACTACTGATCCACCAAAGTCATTTCTGCAGGATTTGTCTGAAATCTTGATTAAAAAATAAAATTGGTGGAAAATGTGTGAGCTATGTGTGTGTCCAGCTGGTATATGAGACAAGTTAGTTAGGCACTTCCATACCTTCTACCTACTGTATATCTTTCCCTGTATTCCTGTCCCTCAGTAAACCTTCCCTGTACTATTAAGGCATCCCCTTTAAGATCCATTAGTTTTTGCTCATTTACTATTAACGGGCATCGCTAAATTTGGTACATTCTACATTATATCCTTCTGTTTTATGCAAGGGTCATAAGTTCAAGTTTACCCAAGTCTACCTATTGTATTTATGCCCATGGCAATGTCTTTTCTTGAAAATGGGAAATCATTTTTGTAAATTTGGTTCCAATTAATTGAAACGTATGAGGAAATAAAACCCAAATACACTCTCTAAGGTCGACATTGTATACTGTATGATGGTTTTGCTTCATATGATACTTAGTATATAAAAAAATGAAAAATGATTTCACAAATACAAACATGTACTGTAAATTGTATGAGACAGTAATAATGAAAAGCAATATACGGAATACATAGGAGACTTCAGCAGACTGAATGTTTTTACTGCTATTAACCTTTGGATAAAGCCTGAACTCCTATGATATTTCCCTAGACATTAGTCACATAACATAACAATGTTCATTTTTTATGAACTTACATTTTGCACAGCATATATTACTGAAATGTCTATGTGCATAAGTGGCCAAACATCGCATCCCATAAGGCTCCGGCTTTATCAGAGTCATTAATCGCATCTGTAATTTCCATCTATTTATTTCTACCTCATTATGTCATCTTTTCTGTATGTTCTGTTGCTAAATTTACTCCACACGTGAGATATATAAAATGTTTCGTGCTTTGGTAACTTACATTGTTTTCTTTCTTTTATTTTCCCTTATATAAGACTCTAATGTATCCATAAGTGTAGGGTGACATGACGTAGTAGAGACTTAGGGTTAATGATTTATTGACTGCATAGTAGTACATACAGTACATTGTCTGAATACTGTATAAGCAATGCCACCCCTGCTACCTCTTGTGTCACCCCCTCTACCTCATAGATTGTAAGCTCTTGCAAGCAGGGCCCTCAGTCTCATTGTGTGAAGTGACTATTTCTTTGTAACGTATCTGTTTGTCTGTACTTGAACCCTACAAATTGTAGGGAATATATAAATAAAATGTATTATTATTATTATTAGTATTATTATATTGCTCTGTCATCTGTGGAATTCATTTGTATTTGTCACCAATCATATTTGTCATATAACATAGACAATATTAATAAATAACAACTATGACTAGACATGATCAGAGTGACTTCTAAGAATTTAGAGAGAGAGAGAGAGAGAGAATATATAACTTACTTATATAGCGCCATCATGGCAATTTACATAGATATTGTCAACACTGTGCCATGAAGGGCTTACAATCTAAATTCCCTATCAACATGATTTTTAGAGTTAAAAATATAGATTAGATAGTGTTTAGAGACAGAGAGATATACAGTGGGGCAAAAAAGTATTTAGTCAGTCACCAATAGTGCAAGTTCCACCACTTAAAAAGATGAGAGGCGTCTGTAATTTACATCATAGGTAGACCTCAACTATGAGAGACAAAATGAGAAAACAAATCCAGAAAATCACATTGTCTGATTTTGTAAGAATTTATTTGCAAATTATGGTGGAAAATAAGTATTTGGTCGCCTACAAACAATCAAGATTTCTGGCTCTCACAGACCTGTAACTTCTTCTTTAAGAGTCTCCTCTTTCCTCCACTCATTACCTGTAGTAATGGCACCTGTTTAAACTTGTTATCAGTATAAAAAGACACCTGTGCACACCCTCAAACAGTCAGACTCCAAACTCCACTATGGTGAAGACCAAAGAGCTGTCAAAGGACACCAGAAACAAAATTGTAGCCCTGCACCAGGCTGGGAAGACTGAATCTGCAATATACAACCAGCTTGGATTGAAGAAATCAACTGTGGGAGCAATAATTAGAAAATGGAAGACTCCACGCAAAATCTCACTCCGTGGGGTCAAAATGATCACAAGAACGGTGATCAAAAATCCCAGAACCACGCGGGGGACCTAGTGAATGAACTGCAGAGAGCTGGGACCAATGTAACAAAGCCTACCATCAGTAACACACTATGCCGCCAGGGACTCAGATCCTGCAGTGCCAGACATGTCTCACTGCTTAAGCCAGTACATGTCCGGGCCCGTCTGAAGTTTGCTAGAGAGCATTTGGATCATCCAGAAGAGTATTGGGAGAATGTCCTATGGTCTGATGAAACCAAACTGGAACTATTTGGTAGAAACACAACTTTTCGTGTTTGGAGGAAAAAGAATACTGAGTTGCATCCATCAAATACCATACCTACTGTAAAGCATGGGGGTGGAAACATCATGCTTTGGGGCTGTTTCTCTGCAAAGGGGCCAGGACGACTGATCCGGGTACATGAAAGAATGAATGGGGCCATGTATCGTGAGATTTTGAGTGCAAACCTCCTTCCATCAGCAAGGGCATTGAAGATGAAACGTGGCTGGGTCTTTCAACATGACAATGATCCAAAGCACACCGCCAGGGCAACGAAGGAGTGGCTTTGTAAGAAGCATTTCAAGGTCCTGGAGTGGCCTAGCCAGTTTCCAGATCTCAACCCTATAGAAAACCTTTGGAGGGAGTTGAAAGTCCGTATTGCCAAGCGACAGCCCCAAAACATCACTGCTCTAGAGGAGATCTGCATGGAGGAATGGGCCAACATACCAACAACAGTGTGTGCCAACCTTGTGAACACTTACAGAAAACGTTTGACCTCTGTCATTGCCAACAAGGGATACATAACAAAGTATTGAGATGAAATTTTGTTACTAACCAAATACTTATTTTCCACCATAATTTGCAAATAAATTCTTACAAAATCAGACAATGTGATTTTCTGGATTTGTTTACTCATTTTGTCTCTCATAGTTGAGGTCTACCTATGATGTAAATTACAGATGCCTCTCATCTTTTTAAGTAGTGGAACTTGCACTATTGGTGACTGACTAAATACTTTTTTGCCCCACTGTATAACATAGATAGACAGAGAGAGGGAGAGAGAGAGAGAGATAGAGATGATAGATAGATAAATAGATGATAGATAGATAGATAGATAGATAGATAGATAGGAGATAGATGGATGGATGGATGGATGGATGGATAGATAGATAGATAGATAGATAGATAGATAGATAGATAGATAGATGGGATAGATAGATAGATAGATGATAGATAGATAGATAGATAGATAGATAGATAGATATAGATAGAATGACTCGCTCAATTATAAAGGTGTGTAGTGTGATATGAATATTCTGTGATACTCTGTCACAAGATGTATATGCCATATGTAACTGTGTGGTCACCACGTAGTTGTTATATATATATGGTTTTGGTAGCATGTCATATAATGTATTGAATTTATATTTTGAGAATTTAGAGTTATTAACAAACTTTAAGTAAAGATAAGGATGGACACATCAGTGCTTAATTCAATGGCAGTCCATTTAAAACCGGAACAGGACAGATCCACAAGAGCTCTTTGTTAGCAGCATACTGACCTGGCTAATAAAGTGGTGTCTTTTAAAGAATGAAACCATGTTCTTTTAATGAAAGGTTATTTTAGGTATGGAGCTGCTGTATGTTTTGAACAGTATACAAGTTGAAACCACTCATATTAAAGGGCCATCATCTCACAGATGATGATCCTTGGAAGCCTCAAGGAAACGTCTGGACCTGTAAATAATTATAGCAAATAAAATCCCTTGGATAATGTGGTTCTGTTAATAAAATAACAATTTGGAGACGAAAATCTCCATAGAGCAAGTGCTAAATATCCAACAGCTGTGTATGTCATTTATTTGGAAGGGAAGCAAACCAAGCATTGAGTAAATATATAGATCCACCCATCTTCCCCTCGTCTTTTCATAATCCTATCCTATCAGTCGTCAGCGTTTTATGAGCTTCAATAATTTTAAAACAAACACTCCGAACATCTTGGCTCACCATGAATATCTTGTAGTTTTTAGTCTCTTTACCACTCACTGTGGTCTTAGATTAGATACAACTAACTGTAGTACTGATCATTAGACAACATGACCAAACAATTCCAAATACTGTACAGATGTAACCCTGATACTGTGCCAATAACCTGCATCAAAAGTCTTCACACAGCTGTCTGCTCCATGACACCCGATTTCCATGAACATAGAATGGAAATCTTATATATGTGCAATACCACAGCTGCAGAGGTCAATGATAGAAACATAAAGATGTTGTATTGCTTTGGTATAAAAGATTATCTTATTTAGTGTGTTGGATTCCATAGCTTCGTACAACGAAGTTGCATGTGAGTTTCATTCAGTTTCCTTCAAATAGGTACCTATAGTCATGTAAAGCTATGTTCACACTGCTGCTCAGGAGGCTAAGGGAGTGTCATAATTTTGTCATAAGAATGGTGTGCAATGCATTGCTGGTCTGGCTATGACAAAAACCTTGCATGAACCATCAGAATACCATGATAAGTCCATGGGGTCTACTTGAAGCTGTTGAACCTACATCCTGTTAATCTATAGTATTATCATCTTTTGTATATAAGGTCAACACTATAACTGAAAAGCAATGATGAATGATAAGCTAACAGGTTCCCTTGTAATAGTTTGCAGTGGCATCATTTAAAGGAGTAGTCCACTGTATACAAACACTTCCCAAAAGGCCATAATATTCGACTCATACAAACATTACAGTATGTGACTGTATTCTCTATGCCAATTCTGACAGTTAAATGTCTCAGCTGCCCAGATAACATGGGATGTTAAGTATATTTGTAATGGAATTGCTAGAAGAGCAATTCCCCAGTAGCAGCTGGTGAACCCTGGAAGTAGTGACACAACAAGACAGTGAGCCGTAAGCTGAACCCTCCCCTGTCCCTTCCTTCTTGCCTCATTGCCCTAGGCAACAGGAGACAACTGGGCGACAGTTCCTTCTTAGATACAAGTGATGACACAGAACAGGGACAAGAAAAAAAAAGAACAAAAGGGACGTCAGTTAGCTAGGAAGTCGATACCAGTCGAACCGCGCTGTACAGAATCAAAATCTGAGAGAATAGTCAAAGGTAAAGTCAGAGGTTAGAAATATGTAAAGAGATAACAAACAGCAAAGAGTAAATATTCAGCATGCCCAAGACAATAGCAAGCGCCAAGGTGAATGTGAGCAAACAATAAATAGAGAGGAAGAACCCGCTCCAGACTTGATAGGAGGATAGGCTGTTAATCACATAGGTAAAGCTAAGATTAACTATTAGAGGAGCAGAGGGAAACCAAGGTGAAGGAGATGGGTGTGGTGGAAAATCAATTACAGAGGTGAAGGAATAGGACAGTGTTCAGACAATATAAAAAGAACCAAAGCAAGGAATCATAGCTGGACACATCTCCTGTGCTGCAGAATGCGGCCAGAGGATGGCGCCAAAGCCCGGACGGCAAGGATGTTATAATATTACTCAAAACATGAGCACAAACTATAGGTCCAACAGCTGGGACCCCACTGATTACTAGAATGAGGGGACTAAACTTCACCCCCTATCCTTAACTGAAGAAGGTGGCAGTCACAAATTTGTGCCCAGCTGTTCCATTCAATGTCTATAAGAGTAGCAGATACAGCCAAGCATAGGACTTTGCAATCTCCGTCAGTCCTACAATATAGATATTGAATGAAGGGTCAGGCCACATGCGCAGGACACATACACTCCATTCAAATTGCTATGTTTTAATGACTGGTGGGTTTCTAGCAGTCAGACCCTCAGCAATCATACATATATGATGGTATAGATGAATATACATATATGATAGTATAGGTGAATATACATATATTTGCTGGTATATGTTTGTCATGGTTTGACCCCTTTAAACATTAGTAATTACATAAACATGTGCTGGGCTCAATATAAGCAGCCCATAAATTGTTGTTCATGTATTCTCCTTATAACTTATATAAAGTACTAGAACAACTCTTAGAATTATAAACCATAGAAACATTTCAGAAAACATAACATGTAGAGATGAGCGAACAGTGTTCTATCGAACACATGTTCGATCGGATATCAGGGTGTTCGCCATGTTCGAATCGAATCGAACACCACGTGGTAAAGTGCGCCAAAATTCGATTCCCCTCCCACCTTCCCTGGCGCCTTTTTTGCACCAATAACAGCGCAGGGGAGGTGGGACAGGAACTACGACACCGGGGGCATTGAAAAAAATTGGAAAAAGTCATTGGCTGCCGAAATCAGGTGACCTCCATTTTAGACGAATAGTGGATTTCAAATCCGGGTCATATGAGAATGTGAACTTTGTGACTATGAGACAGGGATAGCTGTACAGGCAGGGATAGCTAGGGATAACCTTTATTTAGGGGGGAATGTTATTAAAAATAACTTTTTGGGGCTCTATCGGGTGTGTAATTGTGATTTTTGTGAGATAAACTTTTTCCCATAGGGATGCATTGGCCAGCGCTGATTGGCCGAATTCCGTACTCTGGCCAATCAGTGCTGGCCAATGCATTCTATTAGCTTGATGAAGCAGAGTGTGCACAAGGGTTCAAGCGCACCCTCGGCTCTGATGTAGCAGAGCCGAGGCTGCACAAGGGTTCAAGCGCACCCTCGGCTCTGATGTAGGAGAGCCGAGGGTGCACTTGAACCCTTGTGCACCCTCAGCTCTGCTACATCAGAGCCGAGGGTGCGCTTGAACCCTTGTGCACACTCTGCTTCATCAAGCTAATAGAATGCATTGGCCAGCGCTGATTGGCCAATGTATTCTATTAGCCTGATGAAGTAGAGCTGAATGTGTGTGCTAAGCACACACATTCAGCTCTACTTCATCGGGCTAATAGAATGCATTGGCCAGCGCTGATTGGCCAGAGTACGGAACTCGACCAATCAGCGCTGGCTCTGCTGGAGGAGGCGGAGTCTAAGATCGCTCCACACCAGTCTCCATTCAGGTCCGACCTTAGACTCCGCCTCCTCCGGCAGAGCCAGCGCTGATTGGCCGAAGGCTGGGCAATGCATTCCTATGCGAATGCAGACTTAGCAGTGCTGAGTCAGTTTTGCTCAACTACACATCTGATGCACACTCGGCACTGCTACATCAGATGTAGCAATCTGATGTAGCAGAGCCGAGGGTGCACTAGAACCCCTGTGCAAACTCAGTTCACGCTAATAGAATGCATTGGCCAGCGCTGATTGGCCAATGCATTCTATTAGCCCGATGAAGTAGAGCTGAATGTGTGTGCTAAGCACACACATTCAGCACTGCTTCATCACGCCAATACAATGCATTAGCCAGTGCTGATTGGCCAGAGTACGGAATTCGGCCAATCAGCGCTGGCTCTGCTGGAGGAGGCGGAGTCTAATGTCGGACCTGAATGGAGACTGGTGTGGAGCGATCTTAGACTCCGCCTCCTCCAGCAGAGCCAGCGCTGATTGGTCGAGTTCCGTACTCTGGCCAATCAGCGCTGGCCAATGCATTCTATTAGCCCGATGAAGTAGAGCTGAATGTGTGTGCTTAGCACACACATTCAGCTCTACTTCATCGGGCTAATAGAATGCATTGGCCAGCGCTGATTGGCCAGAGTACGGAATTCGGCCAATCAGCGCTGGCTCTGCTGGAGGAGGCGGAGTCTAAGATCGCTCCACACCAGTCTCCATTCAGGTCCGACCTTAGACTCCGCCTCCTCCAGCAGAGCCAGCGCTGATTGGCCGAATTCCGTACTCTGGCCAATCAGCACTGGCTAATGCATTGTATTGGCGTGATGAAGCAGTGCTGAATGTGTGTGCTTAGCACACACATTCAGCTCTACTTCATCGGGCTAATAGAATGCATTGGCCAGCGCTGATTGGCCGAATTCCGTACTCTGGCCAATCAGCACTGGCTAATGCATTGTATTGGCGTGATGAAGCAGTGCTGAATGAGTGTGCTTAGCACACACATTCAGCTCTACTTCATCGGGCTAATAGAATGCATTGGCCAATCAGCGCTGGCCAATGCATTCTATTAGCGTGAACTGAGTTTGCACAGGGGTTCTAGTGCACCCTCGGCTCTGCTACATCAGATTGCTACATCTGATGTAGCAGTGCCGAGTGTGCATCAGATGTGTAGTTGAGCAAAACTGACTCAGCACTGCTAAGTCTGCATTCGCATAGGAATGCATTGGCCAGCCTTCGGCCAATCAGCGCTGGCTCTGCCGGAGGAGGCGGAGTCTAAGGTCGGACCTGAATGGAGACTGGTGTGGAGCTATCTTAGACTCCGCCTCCTCCAGCAGAGCCAGCGCTGATTGGTCGAGTTCCGTACTCTGGCCAATCAGCACTGGCCAATGCATTTCTATGGGGAAAAGTTAGCTTGCGAAAATCGCAAACTGACAGGGATTTCCATGAAATAAAGTGACTTTTATGCCCCCAGACATGCTTCCCCTGCTGTCCCAGTGTCATTCCAGGGTGTTGGTATCATTTCCTGGGGTGTCATAGTGGACTTGGTGACCCTCCAGACACGAATTTGGGTTTCCCCCTTAACGAGTTTATGTTCCCCATAGACTATAATGGGGTTCGAAACCCATTCGAACACTCGAACAGTGAGCGGCTGTTCGAATCGAATTTCGAACCTCGAACATTTTAGTGTTCGCTCATCTCTAATAACATGCAATTGTACTATAAAGTAAATTGCAATATATTGCTGTTAAAATCCACATCATATATACCAATAGAGATGAGCGAGTAGTATTCGATCGAGTAGGTATTCGATTGAATACTATGGTATTCGAAATACTCGTACTTGGTCCAATACCATGCGGTAAACACAGTAAAAATTCACACTATAAATATACACTGTATACATGTTTTTTTCAATGCCTACATTGTCCTAGTTCCTGTCCCACCTCCCCTGCATAGTTATTAGTGTAAAAAAGCACCAGGGAAGGTGTTAGGGGAATCGAATTGTTACGCGTGGTAATCGACTGAGTACGAGTATTTCGAATCGATTACCTACTTGATTGAATACTACTCGCTCATCTCTATATACCAAGTAATCTAACTACAACCTAGAGAATGAGTTTTGTGCTCGCTCTAAGTAAAGCCACTAGATGGCAGTGTGACAAAATTATAACCAAAAGGTTACACCGTGCCATAGTTGTGTCCTAAGAAATATTACTTTTATGCTAAAATATATATATAAGGGTTTCTATCCTTACTGTTGCTATAATATTGTCTTAATCTGAAGACAACAGAATCCGCGTTAACTTCCCATTGTAGTTCTTTGTGCTTTGTAACTGTTGTTGCATTTTCTATATTTTGTTCACAGTTTTGAGTGATGTTAAATGATAGATCTTGTGAAAGTCGAGAGATTCCTAGAGAGCATGTGTAACCTTCAGAGCATCTTAATAAAAGATCTGATACATTAGGAAGCCTTAGGTATGGCATCTCTGTTAGAAGCCGCTCACTGGCACATACCATTACAGGTTTTCATGCTCAGCCGTGCTGGAATATTACTGATAATTGATAACATCTGGGCCGCAGCGTACCCCATTCAACACCAAAACATCTTCAGAATCCTTTGAAAGCAAATACATTCCGTCTGCCCGCACAGAGCCTGCTCTGTTAGCTTTTGTCTCATTTCTATATTGTGTTACTCTTCTACGTTTCTCAGTATTTCCCATAATCTGCTGCATCTCACATTATGTTTACAGGAGCAGACATGTGGGGTTTTACTGAAAGCAGACAGATTCTACATACTCCGCTCAGCGGTTTCCTTCTTGCTTTAGGACAAAAGAAGCCAAACGCACTAAAACATACACTTAGGAGAATACACTAGTGTCTTGTATTGGAAGTGTGTTTATTCTTCTATTAATGTAACCCAACACATGGAGCTACAATTCAACAAAGCAGAACTTCATAGACTTTTTCACCTAAAGTAGCCCTGCAGGACTGGTTTTTTTTGCACATATGATGCTAGCTCGGTTGCCTCCGTATATTTTGACCCCCTCATCATTATGGAGTGATATGGGCAGACCTATGATCTATGCTCTCCTATGTACACAGGATATCTCCCCTGTGCACAAGACTTCCTGGGAATAACAGGATCACATCTAAATCAATCAAATCTCACCTGGCTGTTCCCAGATCTGTTCCTTCTGCCCACTTTGTGTTCCCCATGTATAGAGTGATTCTGTATAGATACAAAATGGCCGACACTCTGGGGATGAGGAGGTTTAGTGGAAGGATGAAACTCCAGGTGTTAGGAAAATTGCTAGGACAGCAATTCCCCAGTAGCTGCTGGAAACCCTGGGAAGGGGCACAAGAGACAGTGAGCCCTAAACTGAAGCCCTCCACTGTCCCTTCCTGCTTGCCTGGTCCTATCTTACGTAATAGGTGGTATTTAGGTGACAGGCCCTTCCTATATACGTGAAAACACAAAGCGCAGACAAGACACACAACAACAAAGGGAGGTCAGCTAGCTGAGGGTCCAGTAACAGTTGAGCAATGCAGTGTCAAAATGGATATCCAAAAGAGTAGTCAATAGGGAAAGCCAGGGGTCAGGATTAAGAATACAAGAATAAACAGCAAGCGAAAAGCCAGCAAGCACAAGGCAATAGCAAGCACCAATGTGAATGAGAGTCAAGAATAAATAGGGAGGAAGAAACCATCCTGGAGCTGATAGGTGGATAGGCTGTCAATCACATGGCAAGAATAGAATTAACCACTTCATGAACAGAGGCAAACAAGGGCAGAACACGGGTGTGGTGGAAATTCACTAGAGCCACTAGAGAACTAGAGCCATGTTCACACAATGCAACCAAAAACTCTAAGCAAAGAACCAAACTGCACAGGCCTCCTGCACCGCAGCATGCGAGCAGAGGGTGGCGCAGTGACCAGGCAGAGACGTTACACCAGGCATTATCTATCAGAGTAACCACAGCACTCCATGTATGATGCAAAGTAAATATTAGTTTATTAATCCTGTGTGTGACAAAACAATTTGGCCAACGTTGCGGTCCCACTTGGACATGATCATGGCCTGGCATCTTCAGTGGACTCTCCAGCAAATTTACTATTTAGTTTTGGTTAAGTATTGCAGATGCCAGGATGTGATCAAGGTCCCCGTGTGACTTATATGTTGCTAAAATTGTTTTGTCCCATGTTGGGTTAATAAATTACTATTCACTTTGCATCATATATGGAGAGCTTCGGATTCTCTGATAGAGTAGTGCTGAAGATATCAAGTTGTACCATTGCCTATGAGATCAGTCAGATTGTGAGCTATTTAGGGTACTTTGCCTTCTATAATGGAAACCATAATGCAGTGACTGATTCCTTGTATAATGGATATAACTGGCACTTTACAAATCTCAATAACTGTTACTGAGGTCCGTTGTGGTGTCTGTTGTTCTGAGTGGAAGCTTAGTAATGCATTACTATTCTCACTATCAAAGCTGAGGCTGCAAAATGAGCTTTCAATGGAAATTAGAAAACTTAGCCTATGAAAATTCATTGTTCATTTTTCATGAGGCTGCGAAAAATTTGGAAGATACAAACTTACAAATACGTAAATGTGTAAGTCTGTAAAATACTGCAGGAAATAATATGAGCAGCCATTGTAAGCCTTGTTTTTGAGATACAGGCAACGTTTTGATTCTTGCCTTAATATGTATCCAGCTTTTTGATGTTTATTGATCAATATCCTGTGTGCTGTATGGAGCTAATGTTATATGGTTATTGCACTGCATGTGCTGTATTTCTTATGGGCTCTTCAGTACTATGAAACTCTTTGTATTCTATGCGCCGGCAGCCTCGCTGGTCATGGTGATTACCTTCTTAAAGGGTTTGGCGCAAAGCCAAAAAACACAGTTTTCCTTGTTATAAGATAACTCTCTCAAAGGGTAAGTCAATATGTCTGAGGTTTTCTATTGTAGCTATTTTGGTTGTGGAAGAATGTAGACTTGGTACAGGTTGTCCTTCTAATGGAACCACATAAAAGTTAGTGATAAATTTAGATATCTGATTTTATTACACCTCTCTCTTTCTCTATATATATGGTACTAGGTTCAATATAGTTTTGCAGAGGACATACTGTAGACTTGTATTATACCACCATGAACTGTGAACTGAGATGTAAAATGTATCTTCTCTTTATCTTCTGATACAAACTCCAGAAAGGTTAGCATCATGCTATATACAGAAGAAAGTGCTTGCTATATCTTTTAAGATATAAATATAGAACATTACTGAACTCCTATAACATACAAAACATATTCCTTCTGGGCCATGAAGTGGGTTAGACAATGGAAAACCTTTAAAATCTTCCCATGCAACAAACAAGCAATGCAGCCTGACCTCCACCATATGGGACCCAAAGTACCTGTCAAGGGGTCTAGGGCTACCTACCCTGGCTTGGAACACAGATGCAAGTTTGACCTTTTGCATACCAGTGCATAAAAGATCCTACTTCTCACATTTTTTTTTTTTTAATGTAGATTGTGAGCCCCATATAGGGATCACAATGTACATTTTTTTCCCTATCAATATGTCTTTGTAGAATGGGAGGAAATCCACGCAAACACAGGGAGAACATACAAACCCCTTGCAGATGTTGTTCCTGGCAGGATTCGAAACCAGGACTCCAGCGCCACAAAGTTGCAGTGCTAACCACTGAGCCCCCATGTTGCCACCAACTCTTCTCATTCTGTGCAAAGCTCAGCCCTGAAAACAAGTTCCTGACACCAACCAGTATAACAGAACGGTGTTTGGCAGTACTTAGCTCCATCAATATGAGCAACAAACTCAGAGGTGTAACAATAGGTAGCACAGATGTTGCTTCTGCATTAAGACTCTGGTACCTACTGGGGGGTTCAAAAGGTGATTTGAATATTACATGGGCTTTGTAGGTTCCAGATATTTCTGACCTATCCTTAGCAGATGAGGGTCATATTCAAATTCAGTAACCAAACTCATCTACTACCGTACTATGCTTCTGGCTTCATTCTCTGTGATACTTCCAATACTGTTGTCTGCTGTGAACAGCTGACTGGTGGGGGTGCCAAATGTTAAACCCCCCCCCCCCACCAATCGGATATTGATGATGTATCCTAAAGACATCCAGAACCTGGAAATTCCCTATTACGGTATGTGGTAAATGAGGGCTTTGCTACATATTTTGCATTAGGACCAAGAGGGTATAAGGTGCTCCTATGCTTTTGATAGGCTTTTCTTGTATCCATTGGTCACCTACGGTAGTGACTGACTTTATTTGTCCAGTTTTGGTTTCTTCAGAGAACAATAAATTGCATGAAAATGACAAAAATACAGCAAAGTAAGACTGGCCAGGAGAATGTAACTTTAGAGAGAAGGTCATTCTCATTACTGTGACCCTCTAATCCAAAACCTATGGCTACAATTTTGAGAATCTGAAATTGAAATATATTCTTCTGTGATCTTAATATCTGCAGGAAATTTTTGTAAGGAGCTCTCGAGGACACTTGTGAAACCATGGACATACTGACCATTGGCCATAAAAAGTCTCAAAAACAGCTTAAGGAACATATGCTACAAATCTACGTCTACTGCATAAACAACAACCCGTTTTATGTACTATATCGAACATGTGGTTTCTCTTTCTCATAGAATTCCTGGCAGAACATTCTCATTCACCAACTACCAATGTGTTTTATGTTCTGGAAGTAAGCTTCATACCCTGATTGCTTGCTGAATTCTGTGGTTATGGATAAATAGTTTTGTGGCATATTCCTAAATCCTGACTTGACAGATTTCATTTTTCTTATATATTTGCATGAGATGCACATTTATAATTAGAAATCTGTTTTATTTCAAAAAAACATCCCTCTGTAGACATCAAAACTGAGTCAATCCTTGTTACTTAAAGAGTAAGTTTAAGTGAAGCCTCTTTCTTAAAAGAAAATGAAAAAAAACATAATATAAACTAAGAATACAAAAGACTTCAATTTGACTGGATTTCTCCATATTTTACTATGAAATTAACTATAAGCCAAGAATTGTGTGTGTTGCATATAATGTGTACCCACTATAGCATTGGCTACAGATGTATGGGGCATGGGATTGATCAATTATTTGTATGCAATCCTTATCTAGTACAAATAAATCACATGCTCTATGTACTATGTAGTTTCACCACCTCCACCAACTCCATTTTTTGGCATCTTTTAATAGGTGTTAATTTGTGTAGCTCCATTGATTTTGGTACAATTGGAATTTTTTCTCTAGTTCCCACAGTGCTCTTATTTTGGCTCCCTGATATGCTATATATACTCTGTACTGGCAGGAGCGGACAAGGGGTGTGATTCTGGGCTTTGACACTGGCTGCCTCTGATTGGAGATCTGAATCACACGCCCTGTCTGACACCGCCCTTCTGACATTACAGAGCTTACATACCACATCAGGCACCAAAACTAACTGCGCTTGTTACTCGAGAACATTGAGGGCTACAGAGAAAATTCCAACGGTGCTAGAATAAGCATGTACCTATTAACAGATGCTAAGTACTTGAATTGGTGGAGGTGGTGAAAAGTCCTCTTCAAGGGGTCTGTCTGGTTTCTAAAATTGATGGTCTGGAGTATAGGTACTGCAGCACTGACCCATAGACCACAGCTACAGCTTTTACAGTGATGGAGCAGTGCAGCTCTCCCACGCTGTCATGGTACCCTGGATCTCATTTCCTAAGGATAGGCCAATATCTTAGAAACCAGATAACCCCTTTAAAGTCCCAAAAATGCACTATATTTTACAAACTATTTGGAGATAATAGTTTGCATATCTGAACGATATAATTGCATACATATATGTTTACCTTGCTCGCACTTTTACTGTATTTCAGAGATACCGTAGTTGTCAGTGTTCATATTGCCGATCAAGGTTGGCTTCATGTTTATGCGGACCCTTGGGTGACCGAGCATCAGTGGACAACTTTGTAATGCCCTGTTCACATCTGCTTTTGTATTCCGTGCGGGGAGAGTCCGTATGGAGACCACCTGAATGGAATACAAACGCAATTGCAAGCGCTGTGCTGTAAAAGCACAGGGACTCCATACAATATAATGGGTTCCGTGTGCTGGCCGCACACTGCCCGCACAAATGATTCGTTTGGGCAGTGCACGGCAAGCACACAGACCCCATTATAATCTATGGGGTCCATGTGCTTTTACATCACAGCTCTTGCAATTGCATTTGTATTTTGTTCAGGGGTCTCCATGCGGACTCTCCCCAGACGGAATACAAAAGCAGATATGAACGAACCCTAACACTTTTCATTTGGTAGCAATAGGTTTCTTTAAAGAAAAAAAAAGAAACTGCCCCAAAAAAGTGAAATAATTACTGCTGTGGGATACCTTCTGGATTCACCACAACTCTTCTGCAGCTTTCAAAAATTGGATTGCAAGGTTGGAAAACTGTGTGGTAGTCTCAAAATGCCATACAACACTACTAATGTTCCAGCCATACTCAATATAATGTCCAGTATCATGCCCCCTTAGTGCCCACACCACACAGTATAATGTCCCCTCAGGCCTGCATAGTATTGTTGGTGTTGTCCCACAAAGCAAGTAGTGAGTATGGAAATTATCATTTCTCGCCCTTCTCTCGCTCCTTCTCTCTGTTCCCAACAACAGCAAACCTGTCTCTGCCAGAGCAGGAAAGGGTGAGAAGTGCAATGAGCTAAGTGCTGCAAGTAATGATGAAATCCATGCTCATAGCGCTCTTCTGGGCCATTACCAATGCACCATACTCATAGTACTCTCCTGGGCCATTACCAATGCACCATACTCATAGTACTCTCCTGGGCCATTACCAATGCACCATACTCATAGTACTCTCCTGGGCCATTACCAATGCACCATACTCATAGTACTCTCCTGGGCCATTACCAATGCACCATACTCATAGTACTCTCCTGGGCCATTACCAATGCACCATACTCATAGTACTCTCCTGGGCCATTACCAATGCACCATACTCATAGTACTCTCCTGGGCCATTACCAATGCACCATACTCATAGTACTCTCCTGGGCCATTACCAATGCACCATACTCATAGTACTCTCCTGGGCCATTACCAATGCAATGGGCACTTCCATCTCATTTGATTGTGTTGTTCATTGCAGATGCAGAGTGAGCCTCCACAGGCAATGTGGGACTTGGTACTTGCCTGGGTCAGTCCTGATCTAGGTGCTCTGGATGTGGCTTCAGCTAAAAAGTGGGTCATGAAAGAAAGATATGAAACCTTAAAGAGGACTTTTCACTATGACCCCTTTGACCAAGACCTTTTACCATCTCCACAAACTCCTGCTTTTTGACATCTGTTAATAGGTGCTGCTCCACTGATTCTGGCGCAATTGGAATTTTCTCTAGCCCCCACCATTCCCAAGCAATAAGCCCAGTTACTTTTGGCACCTGATATTTAAGCTCTCTATTGTCAGGATGGCAGTGTCAGGCAAGAACTGGGAAGGGGTGTAATTCTGAGATCTGACACTTCAGGATTTACTCCCCCTTTGTCTTCTGCTGCCTGACACTGCCTGCCATAGAGTAGTGTGCCTAAGTAGAATATCAGAGGCCAAAACTAACTGCACTGATCAGGAATGGTAGGGCTAGAAAGAAAAATCCAACTGTACTGGGATCAGGGGAGCAACTCCTATTAACAGATGCAAAAAACTGATTTTTGTGAAGATGGGGAAAGTTCCTCTTTAAATGGGTTGTCCAGGACTGTTATATTGAAGTGATTGGAGCTAAGCTGCAACACCAAGCCACTATGTGATGTACGGCACTGTACTTGGAAGAAGTGAAGCAGCCACAGCAACCAATACCATAATCCCATATAGCCCCATTAACCAGGTGATGACAAAAACAAATCATGGAGCTTGCTCAGTATCCATTCCCTATTACAGAACTGAGCAGTATGGGGTTACATATATTATGTGCAGGGGAATATAGTACGCAATGTATGATATATACAGTATGTACTGGGAACCTTTTTCCTAGTTATTGTCTATATCAGAGGTCCTCAAACTGCGGCCTGCGGGCCACATGCGGCCCACCAAGCACTTCTGTTTGGCCCCGCTGACAACGCCGGCAGGCGTGCATTTATAATGAAGGTCCTGGGAAGCTCAGGCCAGGCCATGGAGCGCACTTCACTTTACCTATTAGAGGACACTGCTCCCGATGTCTGTGCAACCTGCTCTGCCTCCGGCCCACTGTTTAAAAAGTTTGAGGACCCCTGGTCTATATCTACAATAGTCATTAACTATATGTACATTCATCATCTATTGGTACCATATTTGCATAGAAATGTGTGTTTTCTTACCTTGGCTCTTGGTTTGAGATACCCCAATATGAGTAGAGTGAGAAGTCCAACTTTGAAAAGAAAAACAGTGAAGCAAGGTTTTTTTTTTCCAGAACTGGTCATCTTGCACCTTACACTTTGGGATATCTCGAAACAGTCTATTTGACTATTTCTATAGTTAACATGAATGGAAGTTAATAGAGATGAGTGAACAGTAAAATATTCGAGATTCGATATTCGCTTCAAGTAGAGCCTCAATATTTGACTACTCGATCGAATATCGAATTCCATTATAGTCTATGGGAAAAAATGCTCGTTTCAGGGGAAACCACTATTCGACTAAAGGAGAGTCACCAAGTCCACGAATAGCAGGAGGAGAGTGTTTAGGAGGAGCACTGTGCAGTTAAAACGCACGGACCACATTATAGTCTATGGGGACCGTGCACTTTAACTGCACAGTGCTTGCAGTTGTGCTGATAAAAATTCAGCTCCCTCGTAAAGAAAGCTGCCAGCTCTCCTGACTAGCAAGGACGAGCCTGCGCCAAATCAATGCTGGTTCTGCAGCAGTCAGGAGAGCTGGCAGCTTGCTGTTACGAGTGAGCTTACTTTTTCTCATAGGAATGAATAGACCAGCGTTGATTGGCCAGTGTACAGCATTCAGCCAATCAGCGCTGGTTCTGCCGGAGGCTTGTCTGTGAGGAGGCGGAGTCTAAGATTGGACCACAGCAGTCTCCATTGTGGTCCGAGCCTGCAGCAAATCAATGCTGGTTCTGCAGCAGGCTCATCCTTCCTAGTCAGGAGAGCTGACAGCTTGCTGTTATGAGGGAGCTGACTCTCTTTCTCATAGAAATGAATTGACCAGCGTTGATTGGCCAGTGCACAGCATTCGGCCAATGAATGCTGGTCCTGCCGGAGTAGGCAGAGTCTAAAATCGGACCACAATGGAAACTGCTGTGGTCCGATCTTAGACTCCGCCTCCTCACAGACGAGCCTCCGGCAGAACCAGCGTTGATTGGCCGAATGCTGTACACTGGCCAATCAACGCTGGTCAATTCATTCCTATGAGAAAGAGAGTCAGCTCCCTCATAACAGCAAGCTCCCAGCTCTCCCAACTAGCAAGGACAAGCCTGCTGCAAAACCAGCGTTGATTTGCCGAATGCTATACACTGTTTAGCATTCGGCCAATCAACGCTGGCTCTGAATCGAATATTTATTGCGAATAGCTAGTAGTATTCAATCGAGTACGAATATTTCGAATACCGTAGTATTCTATCGAATACCTACTCGAGCCAATACTACTCGCTCATCTCTAGAAGTTAATAGCACTTTTTAAAGTGTAGGATTTGCAGAGTTGCTTTATTATATGGAAGTATAGAAACTGAGGGTTTTCATCCCTGTTGGATAACTCACCTGTGCCCGGTGTATTATTACTGACTGTATTGGGGCAGACTTGCATGCCATTTACATGCCACTTATCAAGACTTTACTTTGGCATTCATAAAAGACATTAATATAATTTTCCTGGCACAATAGAGCTACTTTGTATCATGTCATCACTGCTTTTTAACATTGTAACATGAAAAGCATTTCAAAAAGTAGAATTTTAATATGTCTGAGAGAAACCATATGTGGAACTCCATAAGGCATTGCATGAGTATATTTCTAGAGAGCTACTTGGCTGGGTAGATAATACAACAGTGACCACAATGTTTAATGAACAACTTGGGAAATGTACAGTAAAAAACATAAAATTTAGGTAATAAAAACACACACACCATATATAGTAGGACATTGGTAGTCACTTAGCTTAGAATAACTTCTGGTTAGTTGCACTATGGTGCAGATTTATTAAATGGTTTCTAACTTTTCAGGCAAATTAGTCTCATTTAATAGAGCATATTATTCTGGACCAAAATATAATGCACTTTAATTAAAAATATGGATGCTTTCTTGCTGAAAAAAACCCTGTAAAGTTTCTACCACTAGGTGTCTCACATCTAGCCAATCTGCTGTTAACTCCCTGTTACTAAAGAAGTCCCATCCATAGATACAATCAGGCTCAAGACGACTTCACAGTGAGTGAAAGGAGGAGGGGTTAGTCTCACAGCCTCCATATATGTCTGTTAACAGCTTTCTCTGCACATTGGACTGAACATTCTGCAGCACCTCAAAGCATGCAATATAATTATAGGTTACTTATGTACTTTTATCTACTTCTGGTTGCTTGTGTGATTACAGATAGGATATAATTCACAGACAGAAAGCAGACTTCTTGACTGTGCTCATAAATTGTTCTTTTCCTGTGTCAGTGATCTTCTTAGCTGCATCATGCTTGCATGTATTTACCCTGTATTTGCAGTCTAGTGTCCCTGGATATCCTATATTACGGTCACTTGGGATTTTGTTAACTATTCGTTTGCTAGTACATGTCAAACCAGTAGTAGTTATTGATAGGGAAGGGGGAAGACTACTCTGCATTTTACATGTCCCTAGCCTGAGAGAGAAATGTAAAACATGTTACAGCCATAATGTGAATAATAGCAGTAAAATATCTGATAGTACACTATGTATGAAGGCCTATACAGTCAGAAAACAGACTGACCAGCAAGACCCTAAAGATATTTCAACTTCTCATGAAAACTTAGGTATCCTTTAAGACTAGTCTTTCATACACCAGTCTGAAATAAAAGAAAAACATATTGTTGGAATGAATTGAACCAATTAGTTGTTTTTACATGCAAATGACTCTTAAAATACATAGACATATTTTGGATGGTCTTTATGTCAAAATTGTAATCTATACTTGCTATGAACAGAGGTAGTTCAGAGTGAAAATGTACACAATTTTATGGCTTTAGTATTGGTAAACTTGTCAGAGATTTAGGCCATGTCCTCTTCATAAACAATTTACAACTTTTGCAACAGTTGAGAACTTTTTTGTGTATTTATCAACAACCTTTTTTGTAGATTTTGACTTCTTGGGGCTTGGTTTATGCCAAAAGCTGGTGAAATTTGTATTTAGTATATGACTATATACACAGTGTATTAAGCATAGATTAATGTGTTATATTGACCAGATCTGATTTTTATCAACTCTTGAAACACAACATATGGCATTTAGGGCTTTGGCAAGGCCAGGAGAACTTCTGAAATTTTAGTATTTCAATATTACAACTAAAAAACAATATGGGAACTAGGTAAGTGAATGTAATGCTCATGTATATGCTGTAAACCTATATGGCAACACATGAATTATGGAATTTTAGGTACAAGTGGATTATATGGAGATTTTTTTTTCCCCTAGAATCAACTTGATCGAAAATAACTCTAAATTATGGCGCCCATGCAAATATATTTTTCTGTAAACTTGCTCAATATCCAGTAAATAATGCCCAGGAAGATTGAATAAAACGTATCCTTTAATAGGGCATCTTAAAAATTTTTTACAATTCCATTGAGATGAAAAAAAAACTTGGACACAGTGTACCACTTACACGTTTCAGAACATATACATCAAAGGAAATCATTATTTGATCCTTGGCTGATTTTGTAAGTTTGCCCACTGACAAAGACATGAAGAGTCTATAATTTTAAGGGTAGAAAACTTATAGAGGGAGCTGAAGCACCGAGTTGCCAAGTGACAGCTTCAAAATCTTAATGATTTAGAGATGATCTGCAAAGAGGAGAGGAGCAAACTTCCTTCTGACATGTGCGCAAACCTCTTCATCAACCTCAAAAAACGCCTGTCTGCTGTGCGCGCCAACAATGGTTTTGCCACCAAGTATTAAGTCTTATTTGCCAGAGGGATCAAATACTTTTTTATCTATGCAAAATGGATTTTATTTTTGATATTCTATCTCTCACTGTTAAAATCAACCTACCCTTAAAATTATAGACTCTTCATGTCTTTGTCAGTGGGCAAACTTACAAAATCAGCAAGAGATCCTTCACTGTATATGTTCTGAAACGTGTAAGCGGTACACTTTGTCCAAGTGTTTTTTCATCTCGATGGAATTGCAAAGAATTTTTAAGATGCCCTATTAAAGGCTAAGTTTTAGTCAATCTTCCTGGTTGTCATTTGCTGGATATTGAGCAAGTTCACATTGGATTATTTTGTTAACCCCGGACCGGGAGGTACACTATCCTTGCAACGTTTTCTTGTGACCAGGAACACATCCATGAATATTTCCCATTCTGTCACTTTCTATACATAATATGGTACAATATAGTTCTATACACTTTTACAGGTGCCATACTATGTACCTGTAAAAGTTCTATGGAAGAGAGCACTGGATTTTAGAGATGAACACAGTCACTGAAAATCTTTTTCTTATGTTTCTGCTTCAGCTTCAGTTGCGTAGTATTATATTGCTAGAAGAGCACAAGATGGTAAAAGCATAACAGTCATAAAAAGTGCAAAAATTCATTTTTCTCCTTGCTTCTTTTACTCCACTACAAAGGGCTTGTTTGGAAATAAAGGCCGGCTGATAATGGATCAGATTGTTGTTACAGAGTGCAAAGGATTGTCTCAGATATTGGGTTACATTTCCTTTGGAATAAGTTATGATCCGTATTTCTCAGATTGAGAATAATGTGATGCACATTCCCAGACATCTCTAGAGATCTGAACAAGTGTCCTACCCTCTCCAATAAAAATTACATCTGCCCGATTCCGAGCAGTTAATTTTATTATCCATGGCAAAATGGACTCTCATTCTACTTGATGTTCCTTTATTTGGCAGCCAAGTAAGAAAACAAAGCCAGCGGCTGAAATTTCACATGTAAACCCTCTCCCAAGAAGAACCTGAGGGAACATGATGGAAACCAAAACAGTATTGCTTGTAAGTGAACAATTAAAGGTTTTCTCCATGTCCTTGGTAGGAGAAAGATTGGTTTGTAGTGACCTGATTTGTGCTGCAAGAATAATATTCTCCAAGACAGAATTCCTTGCGGTCTCTCATCTATTAAGCAGACAGGACATGAAGCCAGAATTACTGCAATATTAAACATAATGTTGAGGTATGATGATAGCAAATAATCTGGCTCAATCTACTATGTGAACAAGGACCTGACAAACACTTACTTTAGTCAGTGTATCCTAATCTACCCTTGTATAAATGCCACAGGGGAAAACAATAGTCTGGGAAAACCTATATTGTTAATGATGTATCTTGGATTGGTATGTTAGAGAATGCTACATATCAAGACTGTTATGAGCTGTTACTCTACCTCACTGATATGCTGAGTATGAATGGTAATTTCACATTCACTATACATGCAATGTACCGCAAACCCCCAAGGACAAACTATAGGATATATGGTAAACATCAGTTAAGATCCTATTAATGGGGTTCTCCAAGAATGCTACAGTGTATTACAGATCACAAGATGGGCTTTATTTTCCAAATATCTAGGACTATAATGTCAGGGATTGTAGGGAGTTAACACAGGAAAGGGATCAAGGCAGATTACAGTATATATTAGCCATAATATTTAGCTAGTAGTCGGTCCAGGTCCTCATTGGATACAGTTGTATATACTCTACGCTAATACAAATTTGTGTCTTGTAATTTTGGAAAATGAAATCCAGGTGTCTATAAAAATTCTTGACTACAGGTTTCAGCTGACTTTAAGTAGTCTAATAAACTTTATATTTAGAATTTATACTCTGAGCTTTATACTTAGAATTTAAGAATAGTTGCATGATAGCAGAAACATTCCAAAAAAAGTCACGAGAAGGTGATAACCCCACATAGAGCAAACTTATTTCTCCATTGTTTTAGATATTAATACCTGTATGAACCATGGGTAAAATGATAGAATGGATTGTGTCTTGCACTGAAGCCTCTTATTGTAATAGTACTGCTCATCATTGATTCTGGACATTGTATTATTTTTTTGGATTCAATCTATTTTGAAAAATATATTATGAGAAATACTGTAAATATACAAAAACTCCGAGACTACTGGTCACGGACTTAACTGAAGCCATAGGTCAACCTTGGCGGCAGGGCTTATCGTTCTCAGCTCCTGATTGGCTGAGCAGCATTTCCTGTGTGTCAAGACAAACCAGGAAGTAGAGACTGGTAAGGACTGGAACTGTCATAATGGTAGTGGCAGGGATTGATAAGTATTTGTTCTTTTATTACATAAAGAGGTTGTCCAGGATAAAATTAAATCCCTACACTAATCTAAACACCCTCCCTCCACCTACTTTATAAATAACATAATTTCTCAAAAATGTATGTTTACCCATATCGCTGGGGCAGTTATGTGACCACCCTAGGGACATTTTCTGGTTATCCAGCGATGATCCACTTTCCCATTTCCAGAAAAGGAATGTCACTACTACCCTCCCCCTCTATACCACTCCATTATACTTGTCTATCTTCTTCCTTCCAGGCTTCTTACTGTGGCGCATGCTATAGACCCAGCGCTGCTTTGTGCAGCTGATAAATCCACCTCTACTGCACAGGCATGGAAGCAGCATCAGAGACCTGTGAAGTAGAGCTGGATCGTCGGCTACAGAGCAGCTCTGGGTCTATAGCATGAGTTGGCAGTAAGGAAACAGGGAGGAGCTGTCCTGCAGGAAGAAGCCTGAAAGGAAGAAGATAGGTAAGTATGACGATGTGTTGGGGTGGGCTGAGTTAGTTGGGATGAGCTAGTAGTGGACGGGATAGCTAGAGAGACAGATAGGGGGTTATGGGAGGGAGGGAGGAAGGGGGGAGTGCAATGAGAGGGGTTAGTGAGGAAGTTACATAGCAGGAAGCCTAACCACTGTGCCAGTCGGTCAATGTTAGTATTATATCTACCTGTATATTTTGTGTATTGTATGTAACCCCCAAATGTAAAGCACCATGGAATTAATGGTGCTATATAAATAAACAATAATAACAATAATAATCAAGTAAACAAATGCAGAAGATACCAGGAGCTCCCAGAGACACCCAGAAATCACTCAAAGCATTAAAAAAGGTATATGGGCGCATGTATTAACCCATTAATAGCACTAACAAAAACAATTTTGCCCAGAAAATCCCATTAACCCATTCTAAACCTTTTTTCAAGGTATTACTGCCATGAAAAAATGGAGGGAAAGGTGAGAAGTCTAGACTGATATATAGATGACATTTTATTTTGATGCATATAACTGATATGCTGAGATGCAACACATCACAAAGTTTTGACTACATAATCAGCTTCTCTTTGATGGCAGACATTAAAAAGGTAATGGTTAACAGTCATCAAAGAAACAATTAAATAACATAGTAACAGTTTATACCGATAGATAAGGACAAAAGTACATCAAGTCCAACCTATAAACCTACCAAGTTGAACCAGAGGAACCCCATCGAGGTGCATGCCAGTTACCCCATCAGAAGAAAAGAAATGACATCCCAAATCTAAATATGGTGCTTAGATTACATCCCTGGTTCACCATTCTAACCCATAAATTCTAATTCCCAAACCTGTGATATTTTTTCCCATTCGCTTCCAATCCAATTCTCTTCACTAATCTTACTATGAATAGCTTCTCTACTCTTCCTTTTCACCAGTTTTGATAAATATCCCTTATTAAGTTACTATTTTAATTTCATGATTTCCATCTATGTAATGATGGATACGTGAGCCCTTGTGCTTCATTTTTAGCATACATTGTACATTATTGCTTACATTCAACCAAATAGCATTGAGTTCAATAGCAGACGGTTAAATTTCTCCCCAACTAAACATTTGTACAGTTTTCATCAGACATTTATAGTTACTCATTCTAATATTTCTTAAAAATATCCTAAGATTTATATTTTTATTCATGAACCAGCACAAGAATGAATCCTATATTACATATTAAAGGAAATAGACAAGGGTTGGGTTACAAGTTGTGCAAATAACAAATCCAGCCGATATTAGCTATAGTAAAATTGGTAATCTTAAAATATTATTTCACGTAGGTTTTGTGGCTAGAAATGGTGTTTCATTATTCAAGGTTAGGTTTTTAATGTAGATATGAACCACCTGGCCCATGCCGTCTACAAAGAAGACAAAGGGAGTCATGCAGGAACATTTTACAAATGCAAAGGGGGGCAAGATTGGGACAAGAGAGGGGAAATATTCTCAGTATTTACATGGCCCTTTACCATCTTTATTTTGTGACATGCCTGCAAGCCTTTATATCTTACAATTCTCGTTTTTATGGAATGTCTCTTTTAAAGCGCTGTGATAATAGGCTTGGACTTGGCTAGGATCTAATATTTTTTTATTTCTTTTATAGCATTAGAAACGCAAATAGTATAAGAAGACATGGAAATGTTACAATAGAAAAAACTTCAATCATAAAAGTTATAACGGAGCAAGGAAAAACTTCGATACAGTTATGTGACTTACCAAAACAATTCTAACAATTCTGTTGTTATACATAATTAATAGTATATGTCATGAGATTGAGACTGGTGGTGTTTGGTCTCTGTGAATATGGGGGCTTCCAAGGATATTTGTTCCTGCACAGTATGTTACTAGTAGGTGGATTGTCCCTATATACGTTGTCAAATCAGTTTTAGACTTTTTAGGGACACATCCCTTTGATATGGAGACTTGTTGACGTTGTGTGACAACACAACACACAGTTGTTAGAAAAGATGCTCCAGAACCGTTGATTGAATGAACAGAAGCAACTGAAAAGCCAACAGAGGACGGCCAACAGGTCCTCTTTAAGTACAACCCTAATATGCAGCAGCAAGTATTGGGCTTCTCATTGTCATTATTAGTGGGAGTTCAGACAGACATGAAAATTGGGAAATTATTTTAAAGCCAGAATTGAAAATATCTGCTGTTTTCCAGTAATAATGCAGTTTCCTCTATTCACTACTATTCTATTCCGTAATCACACTTTCAAAGTTGTACTTCATGATGCCCATGGATTATATAGACTAACAAGCCAGAAGTGGTTGTATAACAGCAGGACCCAATGACTTTGTATTTCATGTCTGTGGATATCCACTGGCTAATACAGTCCAAAGGTATATTTTTTCATATTTCATGCCTGTAACTGGGTTATGCACAAAGAGCTGTGGCTGCCTATGTGGGGTTGTGTTGTGTATGCGTGATCGCGTTCCATTTCTATAGCACTGATAGAGATGACTGCAGTGGCGAAACTAAAGTCTTGTGGGCCCCGCTGCAATCTTTTATCCAGGGCTCCCTACCTCATTTTTACAGCGAATTTGATATAGTGATGGTTACGGTTGTTAAGGAGTTTAATCCACCTTAGTGTGGTTAGGGTAATCTGTGGGTCTCCTTGGCTTATGGGACAGATGGAAGCTGCAATCTCATTACTGATGCCAGTGCTCATGGGCCTCCTAAGGCTCCTAGACCCCGCTGCACCTTCTGCACCCCCTCAAGTTACACCCCTGAATGATTGTACGTGAGTAAGTAGTAAAAAAAAAAAAGTACATTTTCAGCAACGTACATGTATAAAGAAGCCTAAGAAACAAGGCATATACTATATATATATATATATATATATATATATATATATATATATGGTACATATTCTCTATCTAGGGGCTTTGAATGTGAGCCTGTGTCACAACTGGAGCTGAATTATCATAATATATTTATTTTGAAAATCTCCAGATGTTCATTCTTGTAATCTTAGAGTTTTTAATATATATTTTCGCAGGAGTCTGCCAGCATTAGAGTCATGGCTTTTAGATTATTGGAAAGACCCATCCAAGCAGCAGGGGGAAATTCAAGTCTCTGTTTTGTTTTTATCTTCTTCAGAGAGACAATAAAGTGTATTTTTCTTTCCTTCCATAATCATAAAGTCTGCCTTGCATGGAACAACAAAAGGGGTCTTTTGATGTGGCACACGGAATACACCAGATCATGCCGTCAGGTTGTCGGTATGTGGTATGATTTCCAGATATTGTGAGTGATCATTACAGGACCTAAGAATACTACACAGTTTACTGTAAATGAGTGGAATATGGCAACATCTATTGCCCAACATCATTGATAGGATGTATATTGTCTATAAAGTATCCATAAAGATCATATATGCCCAGTGCCATTATTATTTTGGAGTCATGAGTATTGGCCGCAGCCAAGCCTAGAAAGTTCTGCAGTCCTTATGATGTTCTTCTGGGATGTTCTGTAACTAGATGATTTATTGTTTCGTCCTTAGAGTAATCTTGGCAGGCCATACACTCCTGGGAAAGAAGATAATGACTCTCACTGTGGCCTGATTAAGTCCCAGAGCCATGGAAATGACTATATAACACTTTCCAGACTGACGTGTTTCAGTAACTTATTTCACAAAGGCTTTAGGTTTCCACAAAACCTACCATCTTGATTTCTAAAGATGCGAAAGAAAAATAAAAACCTTCTAAAGTTCAAAGAAGTTCAAATCATGGCAAATCATTTTCTAAAGATTCTAACAATTTTATTTTGAGTGATATTTTGGTCATTTATACATTGTTATATTGTGGATCCATATTGTAGGGACTGTGTCTGCGGCCTCCGATCAGTCCATAGCTATATTACAAAATTATTATCCCCTTGAATTATGAGATAGATATTCAACATATTCTTATGGTGCTGAAGAAATTGAAGACATGGGTTTCAGAAGGTCCTCCATCAACCTTAGTCCCTAATAGTGAGAATATTTACTGTCACATACGCAATTATTTAATTGTCCTCTGTCACAACCTTCTTCCATAACCCTACAATCTTATTCCTAACGTGTAAGTTCCATTTCACTCATCATCTCCATCATTGTTCCATTTTTCAATGCAAGGCTAGTTTGTTCTTCTACATATTTGTGATAAGTTTCATTGATATCTTCAGTTTCTTTAGTTGTTATAGTACATTACTTACCTCGATTGTGCCCCACACCCTTAATGGCACCCTAGACATCCATCTCCTTTCCCATCCCAGCTCTATCTGAAATAGGGATCTGCAAGGGGGGAAGGGGGAGCATGGCTAACCATGAAATCAACCAGACATGCATCTCTGTGGTGTCTGGAACACCGTGGCCAATCCAAGGATGTTACTAGCCATCCTTGCACCTAGATAATACCTGAAACCCAGGTGCTTTCCCCCATGGCCTCAGTTTACTCACAGGGGTATTTTTTCCAGGCTCCAGAAGCCTTTTACCGGCAGCTCTTTCCTGCAGCCTACATCTTCTTGGTGCCTGGAACCCGCCATCTTGGATCTGGAGCCCCGCACTGCTGAGGAGCCGGAACCGCCTAACCTAACCCTCGCACCCTACATCACTGGCTGTGATGGGACATACCTCTCCCCACAGCCTCCCTTCTGCCTGTTGACCTGGCACATCACTCCAGCAGGAGCCGAGGAACTCTGAGAACCTGCGGCCTACGTGCCTGGCGGTTCCTCCGGGATCCGCCATCTCTGGCCGACATTACTTTCCTACCGGGGGCAGTCTCCTATGCAATGAGTGGAGCCTGTCATGTCCAGCTTGGCAAGTGAGCACAATGGGAGAGAGGATTCCTGGGACTTATACTCCACCTGGCCACCTGTTGAGTCTGCATCCCATTGCCCCCACAGCCTTTGGGCCTTCTGAACCCTCCCTCTTCCTTCTTCTGGCACACCTTCAAAAGAATGGAGGCCAGCCATTCATTCTACTCCCGTCACCCCACCCCCCCGCCCCCTCGACAGCTCCTTGGATCCTTGGATCCTTGGGGCATCGCTCTCATCTGACCTGACATCCCTACCCTTAAGGTAGAAGCTGGGCTTGCTAAAACTCTTTCTTTTCCATTTACTTCTTCACTTCTGTATCCCAGCTTAAAGATGGCAGAATAGCTACCCCCCGGTGGTACCTAGTGTTTCGGCTTCACAGTTTCATAACCCTGCCAAGATGTGAAGATTGGAAATTCGAGAGGGTCTGAGACTCCGTCCACAACTAAACCACTTCAGACCTCAAAGCGACTTACAGAAATATCTGAAGAAAAAATCCTCAGGTCGTTCCTCAAGATGATGGAAACCGCAGGGGATGCAACTTCCCCGGATGACACTGAAATGGATACTATTGCGGATGGAGAGGTGAAAGACTTGCAGCCTATGCTTATCACCAAATCCTTCTTGCGTAAAACACTGACCCCCACACTCCAAGCAGTGATGTCTGAACTGACAGTTGTGCGCACTGAGGCCCAATATCACAATGGTCGATGCCTAGTTATCTCTACACCCGATGATCTAGAAAAGCTTTGGCTGATGCTGGATATCTGTCCAATTCCTGTACCTTCCTGGCTCCCTGCAATGATGTCCTCATCATTCCCTCAATGGCAATTCCCTGACACTGAAATGGGATCTGCAGGATCACAGGATCTGCGCTTGTGGCAAAGCCATGTATACGGAACTTTAGGATGGTTTACACAAGCGGTTTTAACAGTTTTAGGGCATTTTGTGGCATTTGTGTGGCATTTTTTTGCTCAAAAGATACAGATGGTGTTTTGTTTTACATTTGTGACATGTTATTTGTCTGTCCGGCATTTTTTTTTTTTTTTTTTTGATCTTTCATTGTTTTCAGGCTTTTTCCTTATTGAAAAAAAACCCTGAAAACACTAAAAATGTTGCATGAACATGAACTGCCAAGGGAAAAAATCTAGGGGCATAACTATTGGGGTAGCAGCAGTAGCGGCTGCCACGGGGCCGGGACAATAGGAGGCCCGGCGGGCCCCTGATATGTTTTTTTTTTGTTTTTTTTATTGGCTTTACCTGTTGGAGTAACCCCAGCAGGTAACAGGCCCTATTTACTTACTGATAATCACTCCTACTTACGGCTGCCTGTGCTTCCCCTTCTGCAGATGTGGCTGTGATCAAGAGTGAGGCCGGGGCCCACGAACCCCACGAACACTGCTGTCATTATACTCTGCGATCCGTGTGCAGAGGCCACTATTGCACATAATAGTGTGTGTGTGTGTGTGGGGGGGGCACTATGGGAGCATAATACTGTGTGCAAGAATGTGGTTTGTGCGGTGAAGGGGAGGGGGTCAGGGAGCTGGGGGACCCCATGTCAAATGTTCACCTTGGGACTCCACTGGAAAAAGCACCTACTGTATATTATGCCATAAAAAACACATGCAAAATAAAAACTCCAATCAAAAATTATGTATAATGGTAGCTTTAGAGTAGCAAGTTCCTACAAATCCTCATTGTCTTTCCCATAAAAAGAAAAAACTACAATGAATTTCAAATCTGAATTGACAATACAACAATAATGAAAGAAATCTGATATAATACAGAACGAATCAACACGTAGGAACATTTAGAGAGGAGAATCAATGTGCTTCATAATGGGAGGCAAATAATATAATTGAAATTATAGAAGAACCTCTACCATGACAACCTTCTGTGAATGTGCTCTATTGTGTTCCATGTAACATTTAGCAGTATATTAGCGGCATGATATTTCCAGATGCATTTGTTGGTTAAGCTTACCAAATGGATTTTTTATGTAAAGACTTGGCGGGTATAAAGCCAAATGTGCAACACGACACTCATTCCAAATGACTGCATTGGAACAAACCAGAGAAAAACAAAAACCAACAGCGGCTTCTGTGCAGGGCTATTACTACAGCTACCGGAGAGCGCTGCTGCATGTCGCCCATGCATATATTTAGATTGCTGGCCTGTACTAACCCTTCTCCTGGCTTACAGGTTGTGTGAAGGCCAAATGAAATGCATAAGCTTCAAGCCTTAGCAGAATGACTAGACCAGGATATTGAACCTGCCAAAATATAAGATGCAGCTGATGCCAGGTAATAAATCATAACTTCCTGGCACATGACAGTAATTTATAATATTCAGAATGATGTCCCAGAAGCTGTCTAAGTCTACTACACATTAGTGAAATGTGCTAATACAGTATATTGCAATATACAGCAATAGTCAGAAACATTCTAACACATGAACTGGTTCAGCTGGTGCAAA
Source organism: Leptodactylus fuscus (assembly GCF_031893055.1). Taxonomy (NCBI): domain Eukaryota; kingdom Metazoa; phylum Chordata; class Amphibia; order Anura; family Leptodactylidae; genus Leptodactylus; species Leptodactylus fuscus. The sequence continues at coordinate 68,959,601 of NC_134266.1, forward strand.
TAAATGTCCCCATGTCAAATGTCTTGCACTGGTAATAACTCACTGAGGGGTTAAAAGTAGCGAAAAACAAGAACATTGGGGTTTAGGGCAGTCACGAGTTTCAAGCAATAATTTAGTAGAGAAGAAGATCCATTAGACTTTGGAGGTTTATGGTAATCTAGGTAGGGCTGGGTTCACACCAGTGGTGGAACCCCTCCGTTTGGGGATTCGTTCAATATTTTTCGGGCAGAAACCGAATCTGGGTGAACTCCATTACAGTCTGGGTAACCACTTTTTAATGGAATTAGGTTTCCATTATTTGGCTCTCCAAGAGGTTCCGAAGCATGGAAAAGCAAATGCTAATGTGAACCTAGCGTAAGCATATTCTACATTTGTGGGTATAGTGGTAAGGGTAACTATTTGCATTCACTGAAGACTCTTAAATCAGTTTGCAACATGAACATGAACATACTTATGCCAACTAGCTCATAAATTGTCATTTAACTAGAAAGCAAAAGGTTAAATGAAAATAAAATTACAGGTAAACATGTATCTAGCTTATCTCAATGGTAAAGGCTGTGGTTAGAGAGGTTTTCTATGACCCAATTTATGACGTATCCTTAGGACAGACCATCAATGTACAGATGTGTCTGACATAGTTAGGGCGGGTTCACATCTGCGCCCATGCGTGCTTTACGCAACCTTTGTGGGTTTCCGTCTTCTGCCCTGAGAAACTGGACAGGGCATGGAAACCCGGTAGTCAGTTTTTAAACCCATTTAAGTGAATGGATTTGAAAAATGAGCACCCGTGAGTGTTTTGTACCTGTCCGCGGTGAAACCGTTTTTTTTTTAACCGGACACAAAGTCCTGCATGTCTGACTTTTTTTTTAAAAAAATGGTTTCCCCATGGACAGGTACAAAACGCTCAGGGGCGCTCACTTTTCAAACCCATTCACTTGAATGGGTTTGAAATGTGACTGTTGGGTCCCCTGTCCAGTTGAAATGTGACTGTTGCGTCCCCTGTCCAGTTGAAATGTGACTGTTGCGTCCCCTGTCCAGTTTCTCGGGCAAAAGATGGAAACCCAGCAGGATTGCTTAAATCGCACAAAGGCGCAGATGTGAACCCGCCCTTAGGGGTCATGGTACTGTTTATGGTACAGAAATGCCAAGTCCTCTTTTTTCTGCTGACTGCGTAGCATTCTGGGGAGGAGAAGGGGGTAAGACCTTATTATTATCATCGTATTATTCATTATTCATGAATGACCTACGTAGATGTAAGCCATCCATGGAAATTTTAAAAAAATCCATTTAACTGTTATTGGCTAATGGTCCAGATGATTTGTCAACAATACTTACTTGTTAAATTCTATGGCAAAGCTTTTGTTTGCATAATGGAGGGATGGCGAAGTTTGTATTCACATTAGCAAATGATTACTGGACTATTACTGGATACACCGCATGTACAGCATAAGGCTGCCGAGACCAGTGATTTTGGCTGAAGTGGTGACATGGATGCCTGTGATGTCATCATTACTACAGAACAAGCAAACATAGACCAGCTGGGACAACTGGAGTATTGGCATTAGACTAGCAGGATATTTATCAGGTTCTATTTATTTGTTTCTGATTTGTCACATTTCTGTCTGTCATGGCTGGCTCAACCATGTGTTTCATCATGGAGCACTCATATAAATGGCATCTCATACGTTTCCTTGTGCAGTGGCTACTGTAGACTAATATATCTGAAACTCCCACTAGGGATAACTCTTAAGTTATGACTATCTTTAGGTCGTCTTAATAAGACAATTCCATTAAATCTCAATCTGTAACTGTATTACCATGCATACAATGCTTTACCAGTTTTATGTAGAGAAGAAGCAGTTCATAACAAGTCACATTCTATATACAGTTTATATGCCCTGGTCTGTTAACATTGACCAAAATGCCACCCACTTAGAACATATGACCAAATAATTTAAAGCTTGACAAGTATGGTGAAAGTAGAGACAATGTAGTGTAGAAGAACGCTCAAACGCTAATGTTATTTGGAAAAATTAAAGCTAGTTTATGGGATTAAAATTCACTGCACTGAGGGAAAAGCCTGTCAGTTTAACTTAGCACATGTAAATTGTTTATCTTAATGTAATTCTAGTTGCTCCGCTCAGAAAAGCACTTGAAAGTCTTCTTGACCTTGAGTGGAATTGCGAGTAGAACACAGCAGTAACGACAAAAGACAGGAAATCTAAAATTATTCCAAGACAATTCATGTAGAACTTAAACATATTTATTTTTCTCTAGGATAGACTTTATTTATATGTAAAAATTATATATATATATATATATATATATATATATATATATATATATGAGAGAGAATACTGTACTAGAACTATGTGTATATAAAATAAATTACGTAAAACACAAAACATTTTTGTAAAAATAAACCATTTAATGCAGCGTTTCTATATTAGGATAGATTGGGGACATATTTCTCAATGTCTGATCTTCCCACCTGGTTTTGTCCCAACTGTATCCTGTATTCGGAAATACTTCATGTCTTTGTTCAACTGTCTTTGCTCACTCCCCCAGCTGTTCCAGTATGTAATCCACCCAGCACCGACGGCTTCTCCTGCTCTGTTTTACAGCTTAGCACAGCCAATATAGTTCTGTGTGAAGGTGCAGATGTCTCATACAAAGTAAAACACTGAGCTAATCTGTTTTTATCCATTAAGTATAATAACAGTTTTATAAAACGGAGCTTGTGTGATAGATGTAATAGACAATGTTATGAATAGTGAATAGACTACAATGGTATATCTGTATTCATTCAGTTATATGGTCTTCATTTATTTAGTAAGTTGTATTTTACACATCTCTTTAAGATTCCATTAACTTGAGGGAGACCAAAATTGTGTCAGCTGTCGATATCTATAAGTTATTTAGAGCCTTATTGTGTAAAAACAGAAGAATTGTCATTATGACCCATCTCAATGGCTTAGTTTATAGTCTGTAAAATAAACATTAGAAGGTATGGGGGACTAGTGGTTTCATGCCGGTCGTGATAATATCTGCTTGGAAGGATGATGTGCCTGATTTATGATGAGGTATATCCTATGGAGGACCTGTACTGAACTCTAAACCCATGGTCCTGCCCCAATTGTGCCCTCTGCTGGGAAGAAGGACGTTCCTGACAGACTGTCAGGAACGCCCTTCTTATGATGAAGAGCTACGGTACTGGTACCGCTAGCTCTTCACCTGGGGCACAGATCGTGAAAGCCGGCTTTCCAGCAGTATATAGAACTGCCTGTGCCCCAACCCATGAAAGGTCCTCTTTAAGTCTTTGGGGCAGCACAATATGGACAACTTAGACAGTTTTTTATTGTTTTAATAAATATACCCCTTTAACTCCTAAACCAAATGCAAGCTAAGAAAGGGTCCATTCACATATGTTCAGTATTTCAGTCTGTCATAGTGCAAAAAAAAAGCAACAGGAAACTGATACCAGAACAGGTCCCATAGTTTTCTATGAAATCCATCTATGTATCCAGTCTATCAGATGTTGTGCCATAAGACCTGTGCAAGATCCAGATCAAAAAATAATAGCATGCAACATATTTATGGATTCTCGTCAAACCAGGCAAATGTTTTGGATACAGGACCGATGCTTGACGCCTCTGTTATACAATAGGGTTTGGATATATATGCAAACATACCCTAAGTTTCCGTTCCCACGGAGTAATGCGCAAAACAGATCCCATTGACTTCAATGGGTGCCGGCTTACGCACAGTACCCATTGAAATCAATGGGTTATAAAGCCTCCCATTGATTTCAATGTGTAGCGCGCCTAAGCCGGCACCCATTGAAATCAATGGGATCTGTTTTGAAGCGCCTCGCTCTGACACATGTATACGTGTCTAAATGAGCGGTGCATTACTCCGTGGGAACGGAGCCTTAGAGGTAGCCATATTCCAAAATGCTTTGACATTTTCAATCACAGCATAGAACAAATGTATTTCTGTTAATATGGCAAGTAGACGTGCTAAATGTGGAGCTGTAGGCAATGATAAACCTTACTGTGTATACCAGGTACGCAGTCGTTTCATTACATGCCATAGCACCTGTTCTGACGCTATTGCCATCTTTTTTCATTAGTTAAAATTGCCATACCTTAATGTTCCATAGTTTTCTATGTAAAACAAAGAAACCACTGCAGCAACTCCTGAATATACTGTATGTGCAAAGCTGCAGAATTCTTTGCTCGGTTTGGCATATGGGCTTCATTAACATTATAGCTGAATGTTACATTTCAGCATCTCGTAAAAGCACATTACTGCTCTAGATAATGCATAAACCTGACTGGCTTTCTGACTCTCAAGGGTGAAATAGTTACTAGAAGAATACGGGAACAAGCTATATTTCCTACAGAGCACACCTCGGTTCACTTCGTACTTCGGCAGGGCTGTTGAAGCTGCTGTACATATGATACCGCTCTTTTCAAAGCTATCGATTTTTCTAAGCTTTCAAACCGTTTACTGTGTCATTGAGGATTCTATGTTATTATGTATTCAGACATTATATCGGATTTAATCCACTAAAACATGGACAGAAATGTTACTTTGTGAGTTCTCTGTTCGGCTTGAATGACTGAATAAAGATATTCTGAATTTTACTATGTGTAATTTATGATTTTTTCCTTATATACGGGTGGGGAGAAGCTTCAGCCTAGTCGGAACGTCTGCTCGCTGTTCATGCTATGGTTGACATCTCCTTCATGATATCAGGGGGTAAGAGGACTGTAAGGGAGACATCCGTCATACCCAGGAGGTGTGATAAGAAAGCGGACAGTACGACTAGGCTGACACTGTGACTACTTAGGTAATTTGTACATGGGTTTTAATGCTTTCAAATATTTATAACCTCACGGTTGTTGAATCACCCCACTGTAAGGGGTGATGGGAGCATGAAATGGTCGGGGTCTGAGCAGCAAGAACAATGCTCCAGGTAGCTGACATCCCACCCCCAGTGCACCGACTGCCTCATTTGCATAAAACTTCAACATTGTTTTTCCCCAAATCTACAAAAGTGGATGAGGATTGGTGCATAGCAATAGCAACTGTAGTGTCCAAATTCAAAAAGGAGTCACATAGCGAGTCTGGAAAATATAGATCTGCAGGTTTAACCTCCGTTTTGGGAAAATTATTAGAAGGATGCTTTCCTGCAGTCTATCAATGATAATTGCTTTATAATACAGCATCAGCATGGATTTATAGGGGATTAGTGGAGTCTGATTTAAGACACATTCACATCATGCTTTTACAATGCAGTTAATGTCTCTATGCAAAAAAAAAAAAAAAAGTATGGCAAAATAAGTATGCAAATAGATGCCTTGAAAGGGCATCCGTGTTACATAGACTGCAATGATTAAAAAAACATATACCGTATGTCTGTTTTATACCAGACAGAAAAGAGTAGTCTGTCCTGCCTAAAAACAGACAAAGACATAAACTTTTTATTTATCATTGCAGTCTATGTAAAATGTATATCCTTCTCATGACATCTTTTGCACACTTTTTTGGTAAACTTTGCTGAAAATGGATGCGTGAACTGTATTATAATAATAGAGATGGAGGACCAATTTGTTTAAAGAGATCCTATCATTGGATTGCCTTTTTTTCTTCCTAACACATAGGAATAGCTTTAATAAAGGATATTCTTCTCCTACCTTTTGATGTCTTGTTCGCGCTGCTGTTCAGTAGAAATCTCGGTTTTCTTCTGTATGCAAATGAGTTCTCTCGCAGCACTGGGGGAGTCCCCAATGCTGCGAGAGAACTCTCCAGAGCCGCCTCTATCTTCGTCTGAAACGCGCCTCTCCACTTCTTCTTCCGGCACTGGGCTTCAACCTTCTAGGCATGCGCAGTCAGCTTTTCCATCGGCCTTGGGCAAAGTCGCCTGCACATGCCCGTGGCCATTTTCTTGTGGCAACTTACACCACAGCTTACTGGGCATGCCTAGAAGTTTGAAATCCACCGCCGGTAGAAGACGCAGGGAGAGGCCGTTCCAGGCGAAGATAGAGGCAGCGCTGGAGAGTTCTCTCGCAGCATTGAGGACACCCCCAGTGCAGTTTGAGCGCTGGAGACCGCCCCCAGAGCTGCAAGAGAACTCATTTGCATACAGAAGAAAACCGGGATTTCTAACGAACAGACATCTAAAAGTAGGAGAAGAATAGCATTTCGTAAGGCTATTCCTATATGTTAGGGAGAAAAAAAGGGAATCCAATGATTGGATCCCTTTAACAAAACTGAGCAGTTGGATGAATGAAAATGACCACCGTGTCATGTGCTGTGGTAAATTATTATATTTTCAGGTCTATTCAGACCCCAGAGTATAATAGGTTGAGGCCTAAGGGAGGATGGCCCAGGGGAAAGAGCAATCCGGTGATTCGATGACCCAGGGAGAAAACGGTCGGTGCTCTTTCTTGGTCTCCTTGATGCATTATGCATCCAGGGTCACCGCTTATATTCTGGGGTCTGAAAAGAGATTTCTCCAGAGTACAATAATTTCATGTCTGGTTGTATCTGAACAAGTTAGGACCGAACAGAACTGGTGGATCGCTTCGTCTAAACACCAGACAAAACAAATCTTCAGAGGTTCACTTATCCCTAATAATGTCTTGGTAGAGGGTTTACAGAGTAAAATCTCAATGGGGCAGACTAACCAATCACAATGCAGCTCTTAATTTTCAGAAGCACAATACAAATTAATAGCTGTGCTTAGATTGGATGCTAAGACAATTTCGATTTTAGACAATACAGCTAAATACGTCTCTGCCAATATCTGCCGATCATGCTAAACTCTATAAAGTCATCAATACAGAGGATGATAGCGTAATATTCCAAAAAGGCATTTTCCCATTATGCATGTACAGCTCCCCTCTAGGCCCTGCAGACGATGTGCATCATTTATGATGAGACGTGTGCCTTCTAACTCCGAGGTCATGAAGACTGGCGTTACCTGTCTTCAAAAATGTGCCCTAGTGACTCAGAATACTCCATGCCACCATGCCACCATGCCGTCCAGCCTGACAGTTTACATGTTTGTGGATGCTGTTTCTGATAAACGTACTATTAGACGGCATCTCAATGTGTTATGGAAACCTCTGTATTCAACAAAAACTTCACGACATCAGCCCCTCAGAAGATTTATAGAATATTGTAGAGGTAATAGTGGGAACAATAAAACATCCAATACAATACTCTGGAGACTGCTTGAAATTTAAGAAGTTTAATAGTAAAGAAATTTCTTTCGCTAGACATAATATATTCAGTTTAACACTGGCCAGCTTTCTGAGTGCTACTTCCTCTTGACATGACTGGTAGAGAACACCTGTTACAGCCAAAGGTACAGTCATCCTTTCCTGCTGATATAAACTTAACTTGAAGACCCATGATCATCCAATATGTTGGAATCCAATGTAAAAAATATTCTGGCAAACTTTCAAGCAGCTGTTCTTATTCAATAAGGATTCTTTGGCTTTTGAAAATTTGGGCGTATTAAAAAAGAAATTTATATTAGGATCCACTTGTAAAAATCATGTTGTCCATTATAATTGCATGGGAAACAATGGACTCCAAACAGTTTAATATGTAATGTTGAGATCTAAAATGGTTTCCTATGGTTAGATAGTATATGACATTTTACACCAGGTGAGTGATGAAATCCATATTATTGTGAATGGTTGGAGAACTTTGTAGGAATACATATTGTCTTGAAAATAACAAAACTGAGGCGGGGTTCACACCAGTTTTGGCTTTCCATTTGGGGATTTCATTCCCCTCTCCACATGAAAAATGCGGAGAGAAAAGCGCTGCAAGCATTGTTCGCCTTTGTTGGACGGAAACTGGGTTGTCTCCATTATTGTCTATGGAGTCCACGGGTTTCCTAAGGTAATTGCTTTTTTTATGCAGATTAGGTTTCCGTTCAGGGGGTCCCCAAGTTGACCCCCCCCAAATGGAAACCAAGCCTCAGAACTCACAGAACTCAGCCCATAGTCAATGAAACTCTTCAATGAACAAGAGGTTGCGCATAAATCCAAACTGGAAATATTAGATTGCAAACCCATTGTAAGTAAAATTATAATAGGATGTATAAAACTAGTACAGAAACCCTCTCAGTTAACATATGCGCAAGTACCCAAACACTGATACGCTAAATGAAGAACATATGCATATTATAGCGCGGCTGTTTATATAAGATGTTTTAACTTGAAAAGTCTTCCTTGAGTAGGTGGAAATATTTACAGTTCTAATTTATCTTAATCCCCCAGGCACTATTGTTCTGTGATGAAGAAAATCTCCAGCTTTGTAATACTCAGCACTTGAGTAAACACTTGTGACCATCTCCCTAGAGCATCAGAGCAACAGGGAAAACAAAAGCCAAAGGAAACAAGTAAAAAACCTAAGTCAAGTCAAATCTTATTTTATATAAAAGGTCTTAAACCTGGGGTTGAGCCGATCTTGAGATTTCAGGATCAATTTTAAAATCCGATTTCCGATCATTTTCCAGCTGATCCCGATCCCGATTATGAAATTTACGCGATCGCCAATCGGGATCCGATCTTTCCCAATCCCGATAGCTCAACCCTAATTGTATAATATATCTACAGTAGAGTTGAGCCGATCTTGAGACTTCAAAATCAGATTTCCAATCATTTTCCAGCCAATCGCGATCGTGAAATTTGCTCGATCACCAATCGGGATCCGATCTTTCCCGATCCCGAGCACTCAACCTTACTTAAACCTGTAACTGGTGAGCATGGTATAGATACTTTATTACAGAATCCAAATCAATATAAGAATAGGACAGTAGTGTTTACCATTCAACATAGGAACCTCATATGTGGCACTAGACTGCACCAAAGGGCCACACATCACATTCCAATAGGAGTGTAACTATCAATATGACAGGGGAAACTGCTGTATATGGTGGCTCAGTGGTTTGAGCTGTAGACTTGCAGTACTGGAGTCGTAGGTGTGAATCCAACGAAAGAAAACATCTGTAAGGAGTTTGTATGTCCTCCCTGTGGCACTCCTCCTCCACTCCAAAGACATACTGATAGGGAATGTAGCGGGGATATCATACACAGCTATATTGGTGGCCTTTTTACCCCATATAGATTCCTGTCTTTATGATTATTTAAAGCTATCAGAATTCTGGGGCACTTTTAGCTTGAGTGGGTTCACTGCAGAAATATAAGGGGCACAAACTGGGAATCATAGTGCAGCAGGTGTGACCCACTGTGTCATCACTTAGGGGGCGTTCACACTTGCACCCATGTCCGCCCGCCGGGTTTTCGTCCTATTCCCCAGAGAAACTGGATACAACACGGCTTCTTGGCAGTCAGTTTTAAAACCCATTCTTTTGACTGGGTTTTTAAAGCAAACCACTGGTGTCCATATGCAGCTTCTCTGTGGGGAAACTGCTTTTTTTGGCCAAAAAGAAAAAAATGGTTTCCCCACGAATTGGCTGCATACAGACACCGGCGGTTTGCTTTAAAAACCCATTTAAAAGAATGGGTTTTAAAACTGTCTGCCGGAAATTCATCCCCTATGCAGTTTCTTTAGGGAATAGGACGGAGAACCGTCAGTAAGAAAAGTGTGAAGGCCCCTTAAACAGGTTTGGCTTTGGACCACTCTTGAGGGTGTTAACTGATCCTCAAGGAATCTGGACTTTGCTGCAGGGGTCCACTAATCATTACCTATAGGAGTAGTCCTGGTTTTAGTGACAGCTGACCGAGACAGGTGAAGAGATGCCAATGAATGGAGGGTCTGATAAAAACAAAAAGACAATGTGAGGTCAGAGTCGGCTGTGTTTGTGTAGTATGGTAAATCAGACAATAAGTCAAGTGGCACAGGGTCAGGGTCGTGTACCAGACAGTCGTCAAACATGGGTAATCATCAAAACACAGAAACAGGTATAGCTTAGCAATTATTAAGAATTAACAATCTGAAATATCTCTGCTTTTGTCAATATGTAAATTAGCTTTTTGGAGCAATGAAGACTTTTCTCCAAAGAAATAAACGGCGATGCACTATTTAATGAGCTCCTTTAATTTGACCCCTTTAAGTGCACAACTTCCCTACACAAAGTGGTGGAGACTAGAGATGAGCGAGTAGTGTTCGATCGAGTAGGTGTTCGATCGAATACTCTGCCTAGGCAGAGTGGATTCCACCCGGAAGAGGACGTGGGGACCCTGCGCTGGGAGAAGACTTCAAGCAGAATCCAGCCTGACCGTCACTCGTGGACTTAGTAAGTATGATTTTATCGAATGTTGCCTACCCCTGAAACGAGCATTTCCCCCCATAGACTTTAATGGGGTTCAAAATCCGTTCGAACAGTCGAACAGTGTGCGGCTGTTCGAATCGGATTTCAAACCTCGGACACTTTAGTGTTCGCTCATCTCTAGTGGAGACAGCTGATTTTCTCTTTTTGTCAAAACCATATGAGGCACATTTACTGACAGTGCAGCAGATTTTATCCATGTGTCCAATGCTCAGTGATGAATCTGACATATCTATAGAGCAGGGGTAGGGAACGTACGGCTCTCCAGCTGTTGCAAAACTACAACTCCCAGCATGCATACTTGCTCTGCTGTTCTTGGAACTCCCATGGAAGTGAAAGGAGCATGTTGGGAGTTGTAGTTTCACAGCAGCTGGAGAGCCAAAGGTTCCCTATCCGTGGTTATAGACTGTCTAGTCTGTTTACATCACCTGTTAGTTAGCTCAGTTTTTACAAAACTGATATGATACAGTTTCACATCTTAAGCCACACCGTTTTTGGAAAGCCACTCATTTCCAATAAGACCCATCTACCTGCTGAACCCTGGCACAAAACTTATCTAAAACAATTTAATAATTAATAAATGTGGTGCAAAACATGTATGCCAATTCTTTGACGCAAATTATACCGGCATTCTGGCACATTAGAAAATCTGCCCTTGGAGGTATACGCTCCAATAGATAAAAAAATGTATGATTGCTAGAAATTATAACTCTTGCTCAGTATTGGATATTGGCAAGGAATTTTACAGTAATTCAAATGAACAAGTAGTGCAAACAATTACTGCAATTACCTATCTGCAGATCCACCATATATATACAGTATATATAATGGTTATTATCACATAATGTCAACATCTAGCTATTGCATCAATTTACTCTTACTCTTAATGTTTCCTTAAAAATGAGTTTCAAAGACAAAGGGAGGTAAAAGAATGCACTCACAGATAGAAAAGGGAGTAGTGAAACAGAGGCCAGATTTTTTTCCCACCAAACACCGCTGGAATTATAAATGGGACAATTCATCTCGCTCTGTGTTATGTTATACAGTAAAGGTTCCAGTGTAGGTCAGATTCCAGCAGACACAAAGAGAATCAAATAGTGATGTATATGTGAACAGGCACAGTTAGGAACACGGTCAGGTTGGGTAAAGAAACCATAAGGGATCTGGAGAGATCTGGGGAAATAATTAGAGGAAGTTGAGCTGAAGTTCATGATTATTATTAGCATACGGCGGCTGCACAATTACATGACAGGTGATATTCAGCAATTTCTTAAGATTAATTATGAAAATGATAGAAAATGTAGTGATCTTTACCCAAAATGCCATTAATACATTATTCTGGGTGTCTGGCTAATGTTCAGTACAAAATGCAGTTGTGGCGGCCATGTGTCAGACAATAGACATCATGTCATCTAATTGTGAGGGTGAGGAACTCCCTTCTCCCCTGACAGTACTCGTCCATAGACTAATATGAGGGGGGGGGGGGGGTGTTTTGTTCATCACTGCTGAGTATCCTCGCTGGGCGGTAAGGAATACCCCCTCACAGTATAGCGCTACACACAGTATTGTCAGGGGGGGCATTCCCAGTCAGACTATAAGGAACACCCTTCTGACAGTGAAGAGCTATTGGTAATTGCACCAATAGCTCTTCCAACGGGGTACATAACGAGAAAGCAGACAGTGCGCTGAATTCAGCGCACTGTCGGCTTTCTAGCAGTATATAAACCCGCATGTGCCTGAGGACATGAAAGGGCATTCATATAGGTCATTTGGGCGGTCCCCAAGGAGAACAGAATATTGAGCCTAAGCCTAAGCTTTATATCCAAAAGCCATACATGGGGACCTGGGCATATAGGAAGCCTGCAGAAGTGGCCAGCCCAGAAGACATTTCTGCATACCCTGATCATAAAGGACCACATAGGTATCTGATGTGGGCACCTCTACTCCAGTTTTTGCCTGGAGTATTACTTCAGTTTTGAAAGTCCAGTGCTATGCCCCATATTAGTGGCTTTTAGCGCTTACACTGTGGGTTCATTATGGTTGTAATAAGCATGCATATATCATTGATATTACACCTTTGATTGATAAATCATCTTAAAAATGAGAATATTTTTCCATTTTTATTTAATTTTCCTGGAGACTCTATCAGTACTTATGCTGTATTACATTTAAAAATACATTTTAATGTAGAAAAGCACTGAACAAAAAGAATTGTGAAATCAAGAACTCGGATGAGAGTCGTCAGCCAAATCCTCTGAATTATGGTGAAGACGGAATACAGACACAGAGAAAATTCTTAAAGAAATCCGATCTGCTTGAAAAGTGAAACTAGTTTCCTTTGGAAGTTACGTCTTGATCAAGGACAAAGCTGTAAAATTGTCAAAAGCTCCCCCTATGTATATGTAGTTGAGAAGGGTTTTTTTTTTTTTTTTCTTTTTTTTATCAGACACCCAAGAGCTGATTCATATCTAAAAAAAAAATTGGACCAGACTAGTGCAGAAATTATTGCATTGAGGTGGTCACCAGATATCCAGCATAATTCCATTAAAGAGGTCGACCCATGAATAAATATGCAAAGTTAGATCGTACCAAACTTACTTAATATTCAATTGAAATTGATAAAATGTTATAGCTACATATTATTATAGAAGTGAACACACTAGGTCGATCAAGTATATTGTTTATCAATATTCTGTATAACAGTAATATCTAGCCAAACGAGCATTCTCATTATGTGTTATGTTTTAGGTAGGGTTAAGACGATCTTGAGATTTCAGGATCGATTTTAAAATCCAATTTCTGATCATTTTCCAGCCGATCCCAATCACGATCATGAAATTTGCTTGATCGCCGATCGGTATCCGGTCTTCCCGATCCCGATCGCTCAACCCTAGTCAATGATTCTCTATGGGAAAAGTCACTTTTACGGTTGAGCCTCCTTCCTCCAGAGATTAGGTTGGCTAATCAATTGGGAGAAGTCCGAGGTAATTCCCTCCACCCGGAGGAAGTTTCTAGGGTTCCTGCTGGACTCAGAGACCTTGCAGATCTCTCTATCTGTCCCTCGGAGGCTGAGGATAGAGGCGGCCGCACGTTTTCTTTAATGAACGCGGTGTGTGTCCATCAGAACTGCCATGAGAGTTCTAGGCCTAATGTCATCTTCTGCCAGGACGGTCCCCTTGGCTTTATGTCATTCCTGTCCTCTCCAGACGGAAGTATTGGCGACCTGGAACAGGTCTATGGAAGGACTCCACAAGAATATCTGCCTTTCTCCCAGTACCCGTCTTTCCCTCAGATAGTGGATACACCTGAAAGATGAAAGGTCCTTGGTCCAACCAGTTTGGACCCTGTTGACAACAGATGCATCCCAGACTGGATGGGGAGCTCATGTAGACGAGAGGACTTTGCAAGGTCATTGGAAAAGCCTGGAAGCAGAATCTTCCAACCAAAGGGAACTCAGCTCCTTACCTGAGGGTCAAAGCTGTCAGAGTCCGGACAAACAACATGACATCTAGGGGCCACACGGTGGCTCAGTGGTTAGCACTGCAGCCTTGCAGCACTGGAGTCTTGGTGTTCAAATCCCGCCAAGGGCATAAAACCATCTGCAAGGAGTTTGTATGTTCTCCCCGTGTTTGCATGGATTTCCATCCCATATTCCAAAGACATACTGATAGGGAAAAATGTACATTGTGAGCTCTATATGGGGCTCACAATCTACATTAAAAAAAAAAAAAAAAAGACAACATGACATCAGTGTTGTACCTGAAATAACAGGGAGGAACCAGGTCCAGACCTCTCCTGAAGATCACATATCTGATCTTTTCCTGGGCAGAGAAGAACCTGTCCCAGTTATCCGTTGTTCCCATCAAGGGCTCCCTGAACATAGTAGCGGATCAGTTGAGTTGGGGTATTACCGTATCAGGAGAATGGTCCCTCAATCCAGAGGTGTTCCAGCAGATTGTCCAGAGATGGGGTCTCCCAGAGGTCGACCTCATGGCAACCCGACTCAATGCCAAGGTGGAGAAATTCTGTTCGCTGTATCAGGAGGACAATCCCTTGGCAGTAGATGCCATGTCAACCCCCGAGTATAATGATCGGAGGTCCAGGGGAGGTAAGGTAACATAAAAGACTGTGTTACTTACCTCGGGCCTTACTTCAGGCCTACTTCTGTGACTCTCCCTGACGTCATATGACGGGGGCCTGCGTCCCGGGTCATGAGACGTCCCAGACGTCATTGAAGGTGGCCGACACCACTGAGGACTGCAGCGGAGCCGGGAATAGGTAAGTAACATTATTTTTTATGTCGGTACCCCCCTTCGGTCTCCAATTATTATACTCCGGGGTATGAAAAGACTCCATAGTATAATAATTGTTCATGGGTGTCCACAGTGGGACATAATACTGTGTGCAGGGGCCACTATGGGGTGTAATACTGTGTGAAGGGGTCACTATGGGACATAATACTGTGTGAAGGGCCACCATGGGACATAATACTGTGTGCAGGGGCCACTATGGGGTGTAATACTGTGTGAAGGGGTCACTATGGGACATAATACTGTGTGAAGGGCCACCATGGGACATAATACTGTGTGCAGGGGCCACTATGGGGGATAATACTGTGTGCAGGGGCCACTATGGGGCATAATACTGTGTCCAGGGACCACTATGGGGCATGATACTGTGTGTTGGGGTCACTATGGGACATAATAGAGAGCGCAGTTACTGTCCGTTTGCGTCCATTATGATAGGTGTCCATTTTTTTATTTTTTTTTAAACGGACATCTTCTGAGTGGACACCAATGGCAGTGTGAACCCTACCTAAAAGTGTATACGTACTCTGAAGACCTTCAGAAGCTTCAGTCATTATACTGTTGAGCCATTGTAGTAGGTGACTATTAGAGAAACTGTTGTCCATGGGAGTCAGTAACTACTTACTGTGACTGGAGCTTGTAGTAGCTCTTAAGCAAGTTTAACATTGTACTATGAACTAGTTGTCCTACATTATGGTCAAAGCCCTATTTTACCACTCAGATTTGGAGAATTAGTTATAGACTTGCAGGAAGTAAGAGACCAAATCTACAGGTGGCAATACCAATAGAATATTTTAATAGGAACCTGAGAACCTTCCTTCTGCCAGCAGAGGACTGAATTTGTATTGTAAGAAAATGACTGCCTGTGTTGTGTGCTGTCCTCTTATCACAAAGTTAAAATGAAGAAGTACTCTTTAGGATGTGGAAATCCCAACAAGATATCAGCCAACTTATGTGCAACTTGACTAGAGGATTTGTGGTTTTGCAAGGTCCTCTAGGCCCAACAAAATATACTGCAACTATTGTTCAAGCACAAGTTTCCTACTGAAAGTCAGTTTAACCATCAAGTTTGTGTACTATTATAACTGACTGTAACCACTAAGGCTACGTTCACATCGGTGCCTGCAAGCCCAACATTTTCAGCCAGCAATTTCAGTTAAAAAGGAGAAATATCCGATGGACATCTGATGGACCCCTTTGTTAATTCGGTTCCTCTGGCTCGGTTTGTGTCTGTCATAGAACAGATTCATTTTTGTGTTCTACTGGTTCTCCGACAGACCAGAAGAATGGAAACACTGGTGCTGTGGTGACCTGCGCATGATCTTTACATATATCTGAGTGAGAAGCATCATATGTCTGTGATGTCTTCCTATAGGTCTAGACCCTAAAGGGTACCTAATCAGGTCTACAGGGGTCGGTATTTTGGGAGAAAAGCTGTGTTGCAGGAAAAACTCCCCAGCTCTACATATCCTTAAAATAGATCATCACTATCAGATTGATGGGAGTCTGACACCTTGCACTTCTAATGGTCAGCTGTTCTCAACAAATGATATACAGAGAGTGGAGCAGAAAACAGATGGTTCCACCTTCTTACCAGTGGCTTTACCTCGCCAGTACAGTTTAGCTCCCGTTCAACTAAACAAGAGATGACCTGCAGTAACTTGGTTTGGCCATTGCACAGAGAACAGAGGTGTCTTCCCTCTGCACCATTCTCTGTGCGTTAGCTACTGAGAACAGCTGATTGGTGGGGGTGCCAGGTATGAAATAACCACTGATCTGGTAGATCTGAAATGGATGGCCTATCAATCCATATTTTCAGGCCAGACATCTTCTTTAAAGCCCTCATATGGAATTGATTTTCAACAGAAATTAGCTATTCCAGCATAATTATATTTTTAAAAGTAGAAGAACCAACAGGAATGCAATGCCCACCATGAACCACTCAACAGAACTCCATCAAAATCTATGGAAAAATAATTGATCTTTTGATTTCCTATGTGTGCACATAAATTTCCCATGTGTGCTCATTATATACAGATTTCTTAGTAGGGAACATTAGCAAAGCTAAATTGTGTTTTTCTTGTGGTTTTTACTTGTTTTCTGTTAACTGGTTTGCTAGAAACAAGCCATGTGCTCGCAATATGTTTTAGTAACTGAGATTCTAGGCCAACAAGAATTACATTTAACAATGCGTCTGCCGTTGACTAGTATCTTCCTTCTTCTCAGGTCCTTGCTTACTGTAGATTTATTATAGTTTATCTTGTCTTTGTGGAATATTGGATAATAAAAGAAAAAAAATTGCATTATGTCACCCAAGAGAGGATGTTAAGTAAAAACAACCCATCTGCATGTGAATATTTATTATAATAGTGCTGGATTGAAATTGTTAAATTGACATGTAAGATCCAAAGATAAGTTTGTAAGGACGGGTCCATAGTGCCTTAGTCACATTTTTATTGGTTAGCTGGGAAAATAAATAAAATATGGCTTCCTTCCGTTTTACTGAATTGTTTACGTAGTTGATTTAAACACTATCACATTTCCAGTTGAGATTTTTATGTAAGTGAAAAAATTTCTGTTTGCAAAAATATTTTCCTCCTACTATGCTGGTGCTTGGTCTCTGAGCCCATCTGCCACATACAGATGTGTCCTTATCTAAATTTCCCTTTGGTTGGACAAGTTCGGAGGAATGTTTCATGAGCGGACCAGCTTTTTAAAACAATGTAATTCTGTGATACTATGTGACAAGATGTCTATCTTATATGTGTTTATGTGTTTACATGCACATCCATTGGTTGTGATGGGAATTGCAGCTGGCCAAGGATTTTTGCAATATTCTATTGAATTGGTTTCACGAGAAATTGAATTCATAACTAAACTCAAGCTAACATAAGGGTAGACTCTGCCAAAAGATAAAAGCATACTACAGGAGTTGATTTAACAGACACTTCTTCTCACTCAGAATCAGCTCTGTTAGAGAAAGTGAAGGACTACTGCAATGAGTAGTGGCATAACTAAAGTCTGGTGGGCCCCGGTGCAAGCTTTTGTCCAGGCCCCCCGCCTTATCCCTACAGCGAACTCTTGATACTGATGGTTACAGGTACTAAGGAGTTTAATCATCCTTAGTGTGGTTAGAGAAATCTGTGGGTCTCCTTGGTTTATGGACCAAGTGGAAGCTGTAATCTCAATACTGGTGCCAGTGCTTATGGGCCCTCTAAGGCTTATGGGCCCCAGTGCGACTGCTCCCTCTACACCCACTAAAGTTACCTCCTGGCAATGAGTAGTTCCCACTCCTGAGTACACACTGCCATCATGCATTTAGTGGTCACCCACTGAACAGAATAGCTGCCATATGATGCTACCCATAGAGGCCACTGCAGGATAAATGTATGGCCATCTGCAACATAAATTGAAGTAATAACTGTACAAAAATCATAGTGACATAAATGACATAACATTAAAGGTGATTTATATAATAAATGATGTTAAAAACTTATGTTGTATAGCATTGTGGCATATCTACAGTATAAGGCTGCCTTCACACGGAGTAACGCCGGGCTTGTAAAACAGCCGTACACACGAGCGTTGCGGAAGGCTCCCGAACATTTCCCATTCACTTCAATGGGAGCTCTCGTAAAGGCGGCGTTACGAGCGCTCCCATTGACGTGAATGGGAAGTGTTCGGGAGCCTTCCACAGCGCTCGCGTGTACGGCTGTGAATGAGGATTTTTACAAGCCCGGCGTTACTCCGTGTGAAGGCAGCCTAACATAGGCTGTTATGTACATAAGGTAACAGTTTCTGGACTGTGTTTCTGCATTGTTGCATTTTAAGCAAAAAGCAAGATCAATATAGTATGTGTATATTATATAATATTACAGTTACTTTATCAATAATACTAGGTAACTACTGACATCCAGTATTTACATTGGAATCTGCAACAATGTGGAATTAAACTTGTGCATGTGGTGTAAGATGTCCTGTCTATGGGATATGTATCTTTTGCATGTGAGAAATGCTTTAAAGTTGCAATGAATTGACATTCAGTCCGTGATGCCATCTACCCTTGGTTGGTGATTTATTTTTAGACTACTCATGCTCCTAGCCAGAGAATATTCGCTAATAACAATATCCCAAAAAACGCAGTTCTAGCAAATCCCTAATATTTTCTGTCAAGTACCTCCAGACCGGACGTGCTCTTAAGATGACCAGTACATAACGTTATTATGTAAACTGCTTATACACTGAATGCTGATTAAACACAACATGCAATACAATACAAAACACACTCAAAGCTTCTGCCCTTCATTATCCTTTGGCATCAGAAATGCAAAGTAAGGCAACAATTACACTTTACTACCGGGGAGGTTCGGAATATTTTATCAGCCGCAACACAGATGGTCAAGTCTCTAAATGTCCAGATCTGATTTCTTTCTTGAATGCCTCTCCAGAAATGCATTTCTTTTGTTTTCATAATACAAATTGCTTGCAAGACAGGCAAAACAAAAGCATTAAAAATAAAGTATGGGTAACATCATAAACCGGAGAAGTGTTGACATCAGCAATGCTTCAAGGCTAATTGACCTCATGGTTATGATGCAAATAAGTAAACATACCTCCCTTGTACTACAGAACTATGTATTAAGTTAATCGGTTTCTCATGATGAATTGGGTTTTGTTTTTTGCTTTTTTAGAAAAATAAATCGCCAATCTAAAACAAAGAATTGCTTTTTGGGCAGAAGTCACGTGATAGCAACCAAATATTACAGGACTTGTGCCCTGGTTCAGAAATACCCCAGCCACCTGTACAAACTAATAGGCTCTGTGTTTGGCTTAAGAAGATGCTAAAGTTCTCATGTACCATCCAACAATAGGCATAGATGAATCTGAATCAGGGATCAGCAACCTTCGGCATTCTCTAGACATTGTGAAACTACAACTCCTCACATACTCCATTCATTTCCATGGGAGTTCTGAGAGCAGCAGAGCAAGTATGCATGCTGGGAGTTGTAGTTTTATAACAGCTGGAGGATGCCTAATCCTGATTAGAGATGAGCGAACACTGTTCGGATCAGCCGATCCGGACAGCACGCTCACATAGAAATGAATGGAAGCACCTGGCACGCAGACTGGCACGCCAGGGAGCACCTGTCATGCCAGGGAGTGTGCTGTAAGCGTGCTGTTCGGAACGGCTGTACTGAACAGTGTTCGCTCATCTCTAATCCTGATCTAGATATTCATTGTATTCTCTTTAACAGTCCTATATAGGTGAATGGAGCAGTAGCAGACATGTACACCCACCACTCCATTGAAACAGGTTGGACCCCCACCGATCAAATACCCCATGGATAAGGGATAGATTTAATTTGGATATTGCCCCGTAGTATTTTGAGGGCTTTCAATATAAACCAATCTTAGCACATATGATTATGTTTTTTTTCATTTAGCAGATACTAAAATATCTTTAACTTATAGCAAGGTAACTAAAATTATGTTGGGGGGGGGGGGCAACCTTTACTGTTTAAGGTTCACAAAATTCCCTTTCAACAGATTTTATTTACAGTCTATGATTCCCTTATGCCCTCAAGCTATTAGAGCAGAATTTTGGCTTCCTGTCCAATATGGCTCATCTTCTATCATTTTTAGTATGGAAATAAATCATTGGATAAGATCTTTCCTTGGGACTTCCTTCTCTTTATAACATCTCTGCCTGTTCTGGTCTCTGCGCCACCCTTTGCTCGCAGGCTGCGGCGCAGGAGGCGTGCACAGTTTGATAGCTTGCTTAGAGTTTTTGGTTGCATTGTCTGAACACTGTCCTATTCCTTCACCTTGTTAATTGATTTTCCACCACACCCGTCTCCTTCACCTTCTTTTCCCTCTGCTCCTCTAAGAGTTAAGTTTTGTTTTGCCCTGTGATTGACAGCCTGCCTTCCTATCAGGTTCAGGGCGGGTTCTTCCTCCCTATTTATTCTTGGTTCGCATTCACATTGTTGCTCGCTATTGCCTCGTGCTTGCTGGCGTTTTCTCTTGCTGTTTTGTTACTTATATTCTTAATCCTGTCCTCTGGCTTTCCCTACTGACTATTCTTTTGGACTTCGATTTGGCACTGCATTGCTCTACTGTTACCGAACCCTGGCTAGCTGTCCTCCCTTTGTTGTTGTTTGTCTTGTCTGCGTTTTGTGTGTCACATATATAGGAAGGGATCGTCTCCAAGTTGCCGCCTATTACATAGGATAGGGCCTGGCAAGAGGAAGGGACAGCGGGGGGCTTCAGCTTAGGGCTCACTGTCTCTTGTGCCCCTTCCCAGGGTTTCCAGCAGCTACTGGGGAATTGTCATCTACGCACTGGGGAACTGCTGTCTGCACTTCTGTAACACTTCTTCTATGAATTTATTGATATTAATGTAGGATCCCCAAAATAATACCTTAGCACCTTACCTAGTTACAAGATCAAGAATACTACAGCATGTACACAATGATCCCTTATTGTATGCTGGGCAAATGAATACATAAGAATGCTTGTCATAAGTATTTTGTCTATACAGCTCCTCTGGACACCTATATATGAGTATCCATTATTACAGACTACAAACACATTGGGGCAGATTTATTAAACTATCTAAAAGCAAATCTGTCTTACTTGTCCATAGCATCCAATCACAATGCAGCTGTCATATTTCAGGAGAAGAATTCAAAAACGAAAGCTGCGCTGTGATTGGTTGCTTGTACATAGGCTTTTCTTCCAGTCATACTTCCATCTCTCTGCAACTTCTTACTACACTACCAAATGCAAGTTACCAAAAGCAGTGGACAGAATGGAAGGTCAATGGCTGAAGGATCATGGAGACAGGATGTCTGCCTAGGGGCTGTATATACAAAACAGGAAATCGTTTTTATCTATTTACAAAGCTGCTTCATTAAAAACAATAAATGCACTGAACCAATAAGCAATGCCATATAAGATAGAAAGAAATGGAAAGAGTTGGTTATATCATTAAAGTATATTCATGAAAATATTTCTAGGGTTTCTTAGACCTCGAGAAAAAGTGATATTAGTGATCATGACACTGAAAACTATCAAGCTCTTCTACCGATGAAATGCCTGTTCATAGACAATAATATATGACCTTTAACATAGGCACATAGATGATGGACAAGAGATACATTTCCACACATATAGTACTACAAAATAAATTATGGCAAAATCTAGTGACTGTGCTGCAGATTTCTCCCTATGCATTGCAATGGGTGAAATCTGCTACATAAATTAACAGCAGCTTTTCTGCCTTGTGTGAACATACCTATAAGGAATTATTAGCCTTTCGCTATTATAAAACTATACATTATTCATCAGTGCTACATGGAATTATAGATGAGCAAAATTTATTGGAAGAAAGATTCAATTTGATGGAGATAGAGGGGGTTTCGAGAATGAAATCTAATCCTATTCAGTGGAAACAGCGTAGTTTCCCTTGATAAATCTATGTCTGCAGGACTTTGATAAATGATCGTCTACATGGATGTAATGGATGAAATTTGTGCTGCTGAATCACTTACAGTGACGGTGGGTGATGAGAGACTATACAGTGTATATACAGGTACAGCACATGTAACCTGAAATTATAAGAATCAACATCATGCTAAGCGGAGATCTGTCA